>NC_085038.1:3067926-3135426 GCF_963692335.1 Osmerus eperlanus
AAGCAACAGAACAAGCGGCAACTGGAAAGTTATTTTCCCCTCTGTGCTTTTCTTCAAACTTTGCAGTGTCCGTCAAGTGAAACGCCTTCCTGTAACAGGCACCAGAGAGAGAGAGAGGGAGAGAACGCATGTAGCTTCAAGGGCTCTCGTCCAGAGACTCTGGAATCTACAGCACATGTGATTACGCTGTCGAGGAGCAGCAAACACCGCTTGGTATGGGGAGGAGGTTTCCTTTCAAGTTGTTCTTGGTTAGCGAGGAAACTTGGCTAGAGAGGAATCGGGCTGGGAACGAGATTGACTGGCAAAGCTGGAGTCGCTCATGTCAGCTGTCAATCAAACTGTCAAACTCCAAAAGCCCTCGATCCCAGTTCTGTTCTAGAACGCTCACCAGTGTTCTCAGCCCAGTCCCCCTCCACGGTACCAGAGCTGGAGATGCAGCCCACTACTTCAAAGAGAGCAGTGTCTCCTGGCACCATCATTACCAGAGGAACAACACACGTACGCACGCACGCGCAAAAACACACACGCACATATATACGCACATGCATACACACACGCACGCCCACACACACACACATACACACGCAGACCTGTACACAATACAAACACACACATGCACAGAAACACTCACACAGGCTCGCAAAAAGACACACACGCACATACACACACGCACACACACAAACAAGGCTCCAGTCCCCAAAACCTCCATGGTTTTACACTCTGAGCTCAGTCACATACCGCCTGATCTCTTGATGTAACACAATTAGCATGAGTTTTTCTCGTGCCTGAATCCACGTCCAGGATGAGAGGCTGGGTAGCCTGGCTGACACCTGGCTGCTCTCTCTCGGCTCAGCAGACCAGAGGGATCCTAATTGATTCCCTGGTCTCCTGTGGGACTGAAGGCAGGGTCCCTTCAGTACAGCAGAGCTACACAGACCCACAGCTACACAGACACACAGCTGCACAGACACACAGCTACACAGACACACAGACACACAGCTACACAGACCCACAGCTACACAGACACACAGCTACACAGACACACAGCTACACAGACACACAGCTACACAGCTACACAGACACACAGCTACAGACCTACAGAGATGGTTGTGTACCATTGCACCGTATAGCACAGTATAGCTAGCATGGGAGATTTACAGCCGGCTCATCGTTATCTCCTGCCGACCTCTGACCCCCAGCACTTTGGAGAGTCAGATGAAAGGACTTCCTGCTTCGCACCGAAGCACAGCGAGAGCGACTGGGGATCTTGGTGTGTGTGGTGCAGTTTGAGAGTGTGTGTGTGTCTGTTTCTATTGTTTATTTTGTGAGTGTGTATGGTGTGAGGGTGTGTGTGTGCTTGTGTGTGTGGATGAAGCCAAAGCACAAGTCCCAGAATGTGAAAACTTGTACTGAATCCTTTCGCAGGTGGGAAGCTTTAAAATATTTAAAAGTGAATTGACCAGTGTATGTTTGTGCATGCGTTTCTGTGTCTGTCTGAGTCTGTCCAACATGATCAAGATATGTTCTTAGTTCAATCAAAAAAAGCAGAAAGAGAGAGAGAGAGAGAGAGAGAGAGAGAGAGAGAGAGAGAGAAAGAGAGAGAGAGAGAAGGAGAGAGAGAGAAAGAGAGAGAGAGAGAAGGAGAGAGAGAGAAAGAGAGAGAGAGGAGCAAAGAGAGAGAGAGGAGCAAAGAGAGAGAGGGAGAGAGAAACAGATAAACAGAGAGAGAGGGAGAGACAGAGAGAGAAACAGAGGGAGGGAGGGAGGGAGGGGTGTATCACAGAGACATGTCTTGTGAGAGAAGCCAGGGTGGTGAGGGACAGGGCTGTGGTGTTCTCTCCCTGCACACAGACGTATTCCCAGAGAGACTGATTATCTGGCCTGTCACACACTACAGTGATAATTACAGGCTCTCTAGAAGCTCTCTGCTCCGCCAGTCTCCACACACACAGTACACACTGCAGAGCAAGACACCCACCATGTCTGGAGGTTACCCACACACCTAGACACACTCACACCTAGACACACAGACAGACAGACAGACAGACGTACACAGACACACAGACAAACAAGCACACAGACAGACAGACAGATGCCTAGAAACACAGATGAACACACACAGTCCACACACCCTCCCTCTTACCAAACACATCCTGTCTGTCTCTCCCACAGGTCCCTCTTGCTCCCTTCCTGGCCTCCACAGCTTCAACTTGTCAGACTCACCCCCTTGTCCTTGACCTGCTTCTCCCCCTAGTGGTCAGATCACACAACCGCATCAGATCAGAACTCGATGAAGCAGTCCTTGATCAGATGAGAATCAAGAAGCACACCAAAAATCACATGAGACACATCTTATCACCCTATATATAGGATACCCACCATCCTACCACAGACTCACATGATCCTAAGGGCTGTCTGGGTTCTGGTATCCGAGACGATAGGATATTTAGAAATAGAGAAGGCCAGCCCATGGAAGTGAGATGTCCTGGCAGAGCTGACAATGAGCAGGTTTGTCATCGACAACGGGGCCTGAACCAAACAAGATGGCTGGCAGAAACCATGGACTTCTGAGTTACACCTTTGGTTTTCTACGACGCACACACACACACACACACTCAGCCAGAATCATACACTTTCAGATACACACACACACACAGCCAGAATCATACACATTCAGATACACACACACACACACAAATACACAGCCAGAATCATACACATTCAGATACACATACACACAGCCATAATCATAATTTTTGTTGATACAGACTCACATACTCACACATACAGATATACACACACACACACACACACACACACTCACAGACTGGACCTGTCCTGCCTCACTGCTGGGGGTTGGGGGGAGATGGCATCACAGTAGTTTAGTTAGGCAGGATGGTGATGGGGCGTGCCATGAATTAATGATAGGAGGCAGGCCTGGAGGATAATCATGTTCAGGCCATCCAGAACTCAACGCCTCTGACCTAGTACACTTCCTGGTTCACTTCCTGGTCTAATTCATGGTTCAATTCCTGGTCCACGTCCCGGTCCACCCAGAAGGATACCTCCCTCCTCCTTCTACCTCCTCCTTTCTCCTCCTCCCTCCCCCCCCCTACTCGACCTCCCCTCTCCTTCTCCTCCCCCCTCCTCCTCCTCCTCCCTCCAGTCTGAGCTGTCTCTTAATTATTGATGCTTTCGGATTGCTGATTTTGGTCTTTGTGTGCTCCCCTGCGTGTGCTCTGTGGAAGTGGAGGGGGGGATGTTTGTCTAACTCACAGCCCAGGACTCTATTCCTCATCCTGGCCGCAGACCTCAGGGCACTAGGGGGCTCGTCTCTGCGGATGTGATGACATCAGCACCGCCTCATCCGGGGCCATCTCTCGCCTGCAACACTAAACTGGGTTTGTTCTGTGTGTTGTCGTCATAGCATGTTGATGTGTATGCCACTGTGTGCTGTAGTATGAAGATTTTGACGCGATACAACGTACTAATGTGATGTTTACATTAGTGTTCAGCGTAACACAGTGTGTATATTTAGATCTGTTTGATTCATACAGACTGTTACATTCGGTTGTACTGTCTGGCGCCGACTATCAGCCAAACTCATGCTCTCTATCAAGGAGCAATAGCGCACTCTAGTGTCCAGGTTCTACATTTGCAGTTTATTTGATTAATTTCCCCCTCTAGAGGACGACATTGGCCCTCCAATTTGTTGCCCGTCCAGAGCAACACCCCGCACACCTTGGCCTCTTATTTAAAGACTTGAAGAGGGAGATAAATAAGTGTACTTGATATAATTAGGCAGGTGATAACTCAACTTAGCCTGGGACACAGTAACTCAGAAAAAAACAAAAATAGGAAGACAGAGAAAGTGGTTTGAAACTCTTCTTCTGATAGTATTGAATCCATCCAGTCTCAAGAAGTGGCTCTGGTGAGGTAGAACAATATTTGCAATATTGACATGTTTAATGGAAGGCCGAGGTCTGGTCCCGCAGGGTGGAGGGCTGATGGGGAGATATCGACTGTTTCCAGACCTGGGCTATCTCCTTGGAAACCATAACACTCTAAGAGGGAGCTACACTCAATAGACAATGTTGGATGTTGGACAATGAGGCCTGTTAGGAGATGATATGATGTTCTAATGCAATGAAAGGGAAAATAAAGGCTCTCTCTGTGACGATGAGCTCACATCCTGTCTGTGCGACGTTGCACTGAGATCTGACACAGATTTGCTCTCTCCGTCTAAGTCTTTCTGTGAAAGATTAGGAATTACTGATCGATTATTTTCCTCATTTCTGAGTCTCTTTCGGTCTCTCTTCCTTTCTGTATCCCTCTTCCCCTCTCCTCCTCTCCCTCTCTTTATGTATCTCTCCACCAGTCTCTCTCTCTCCTGTATCTCTCTCTCTTTCTTTCTCTTTGTCTCTCCTTCTCACTATCTCTCTTTCTTATTTCCTTATACACTTAATCATCATGTGTTTGTGTTTTCTTTCATGACATTAATTGACCCAGATGGAACATCAGAAATAACATAGGATAACATACAATTTAAGCAGGAGAGAAAGAGGGAGGGAGAGAAGGAGGGAGGGAGAAAGGAGTAAAATATCTTGGTAAGACCTGGGGCAGGAAAAAGGGACAGATTGGTGTCCCCTATTGTATAGTATCAAAGTGTATTGGTGGTTAATGGGTTGATTCTGCATTGTGAAAACCATGTTTATTTTATTTGATACAAGCTTCAATAATTATGATTGTTTAAGTCATTGTTACATCATGAACATAATTAGCTATAGAAGTAGCCTTTAGACACCGAACCCATCCCAGTCCTGATTTGAAGGCAGAGCAGAGTGTCTGGGCAAACATGTGCTCTTGTCCTCCTGCTGGTCACAGGGCCAAGGTGAGGGCAACAGGAAACCTCAGCATTTTCACCGACTTTGTCCACAGTCGTCCACTTTTAGCTCACTGTCAAGCTTCTCTGCCTTGTTTTTCCCTGACGGAGCAAGATTGCATGGAAGTCAATGGGACCTGTCTGCCCCTGTACACTCCCCCTATTACACTGTGTTTATCTTGCACCATATGGTCAACACAGAGGCCCACAGAGCACGGCACAACAACACCTGCTCATACTTAGTACCTGAGAGAGAGAGAGAGAGAGAGAGAGAGAGAGAGAGAGAGAGAGAGAGAGAGAGAGAGAGAGAGAGAGAGAGAGAGAGAGAGAGAGAGAGAGACCGAGTGGAAAAGAAGATGGAAAAGAGAGAGGGGGATAAAGAGCAAAAGAGAGAGAGCCGGAAAGAGCTTGGGAGAAAAAAGGATGGAAAGGGGAGGGAGAGAAAGAGGGAGAGAGACAGAGAGAGAAAGAGACAAAGAGAGAGGGAAAAAGAGAGAGAGAGATAGAAAGAGAGAGGGTGAGTAAAAAGGAAGAGCAGGTCATGAAAAGGGAGGAAGGGTGAACTGAATAAACGAGTAATTCAAAGGGCACCTGTTGGCGGGGCAGCTGGGTGGCAGGACCTGTGCTGTGGTGGCTGCACTGTCAGCTTCCTCCAAGCAGGTGTGCCAACCGCCCCCCCTCCTGTGCCCCCCCCCCCGACCCCCCCACGTCCTCACACACTCTGCCTTGGGTGCTGATGTCACCTGCCATCACACTCACCATCCTACTGCAGCTGGCATGCACACACACATACACACACACCCTCAGAAACAAACAGACACACACTCACACACAGACAAACACTGAGCAGGTCCAGATGAGTGTGAAAGCTGTGAGACGCGTGACGGCTGCCTGTCAGGGTGCACCCGTGGGCCCAGGTCACCCGTGGGCCCAGGTCACCAGCGGGCCCAGGTCACCCGTGGGCCCAGGTCACCCGTGGGCCCAGGTCACCAGCGGGCCCAGGTCACCAGCGGGCCCAGGTCACCCGCGGGCCCAGGTCACCAGCGGGCCCAGGTCACCCGTGGGCCCAGGTCACCCGCGGGCCCAGGTCACCAGCGGGCCCAGGTCACCAGCGGGCCCAGGTCACCAGCGGGCCCAGGTCACCCGTGGGCCCAGGTCACCAGCGGGCCCAGGTCACCCGTGGGCCCAGGTCACCAGCGGGCCCAGGTCACCAGCGGGCCCAGGTCACCAGCGGGCCCAGGTCACCCGCGGGCCCAGGTCACCAGCGGGCCCAGGTCACCCGCGGGCCCAGGTCACCCGCGGGCCCAGGTCACCAGCGGGCCCAGGTCACCCGTGGGCCCAGGTCACCCGCGGGCCCAGGTCACCAGCGGGCCCAGGTCACCCGCGGGCCCAGGTCACCCGCGGGCCCAGGTCACCAGCGGGCCCAGGTCACCCGCAGGCCCAGGTCACCAGCGGGCCCAGGTCACCCGCAGGCCCAGGTCACCCGCGGGCCCAGGTCACCAGCGGGCCCAGGTCACCCGCAGGCCCAGGTCACCAGCGGGCCCAGGTCACCCGCAGGCCCAGGTCACCCGCGGGCCCAGGTGCACCGGGTCAAGCAACCTCCTCTCCTCAGCCCACCATCTCCCCTGACTGAAACCTGCCTCCCTGAAACCCTAGTCACCGATACACACACACACACACACACACACAAAACAGAAGCAGCAATCTCTTTCAAATCAAAACCAACTTTTCAACCCTCAAAATTATATAGTTTTGGCAACCCATCCGCTCCCCCCCCCCCCCCTCCCATGTTCACCCCTACACGCTTCCTCCTGCCTCGGCCCCCCTGTTCCCCGCCCCCCTCCTCAAGGATTTCTGGGTCCCTATTACAGCGCCAAGCAACCAAGGCCACAAGCCACAGTCTGATTATTCCAACCCCTAATTAGAATTCTCATTATTTACAGAGCGGGGGGATGGAGTAGCAGTCACAGCGCACATCAAAGGCGTCATCTCAAACCTCGTAATTAGATGGTCTAATCTGCTGGCGTCTGCTTCCCAAACCAACATTTCTTCTGGAGTGTTTGTTTTTATCGGCCACCGCTGCCGACAACGCCCGCCAACACCCCCCCCCTCCCCCCACCGCTAACACCCCACCCCCCCGCGCCACACTTTGCTTTGCAAAAGAGACCGATCATAATACCCCCAACATCAAAATAATCTACACAATCATTTCCATCCACATTATAGATTCGTTTTCTTTCTTCTAAGATTTAATGAGATGGTTCCGGGGGATGCTATGATTGATGGTGGATCCTAGTTGAGTTGTGTTTGACATTAAATACAACTGTACTGCACGTCGGTGAACAGGAACACATGCTGTGAGTGGTGTGGTCTAGTATGGAGTGTAGGGGGTCCTCCTCTTGCTGCATCCACAGCTGCACCACTGAGTGTGTGTGGGTGTGTGTGTGTCTATCGTGAGGCTACCAGGCTATACCGGCAGGTAAATATCACTTTTCTTCCATGATTAACTTCACAACGACTGCATGACAAAGCATCACCTGTTTATTCACTTATCGATGTTTATGACTCCGTGGTTCATTTACAGTCAGGGAGAAGCAAGGGACAAAATTGCATCATTAGTGCCTGTTCTCTGTTTCTTCTCAGCGCCGGATTGTTTTGATCCACAGGGCAGCGCCAGGGGTGTCTCACGATATGGTGTGCAGTGTGTTTTCCTCCCGGTGAGAACCACACCTTCAGCCTGGAGATATCTAAACATCGGAGCTGGCTTAGAACCAAGAACCGACATGCTTTCCGGTGACTTGTTTGGTGGTTGTGCATGGTGCACCTGAGAAGCTGCTAGCTGACTTCCTGGAGGCTCTCTGGCTTGTTGTCCCCCAGAGGCATCGACAGATGGCACCCTCACACTGCTGCTGATTCTCCTGCCTTTTGTTCTCAGAGGTCTCTCTCTTTCATCAGGCTCCAACACCCCCCCTCTCTCTCCCTCTCTCTTCCTCTCTCTCTGTTTCTCTTATCTCCGCTTCCTCTCCCTCTCTTTCTGTCTCTCTTTCTGCCTGTCTCTCTCTCTCACACACACACACTGTCGCTCCGTTTCTCTCTCTCTATCCTGTCTCTAGCCTTTTCTATATTTCTCTGCTCTCTCTTTCTTTCTCTGTCCTCTCTCTCTTTCCTCTTAGTCCCGTCTTTCTCTTTCTCTCTTTTTTTTCTCTTTTGACATCCTCTCGCTCTCTCTCTCTCTTTCGCTGTCTCTCTCTCCCTCTCTCTTACTCTCTCTCTGTTTCTCTTATCTCCGCTTCCTCTCCCTCTCTTTCTGCCTCTCTCTCTCTTTCTCTTCTCTCTCTCTCTCTCTCTCTCTCTCTCTCATTCTCTCTCTCTCTCTCTCTCTCTCTCTCTCTCTCTTTCTCTCACACACACACTGTCTCTCTGTTTCTCTCTCTCTATCCTGTCTCTAGCCTTTTCTCTATTTCTCTGCTCTCTCTTTCTCTCTCTGTCCTCTCTCTTTCCTCTTAGTCCCGTCTTTCTCTTTCTCTCTTTTTTTCTGTTTTGACCTCCCCCTCCCCCTCCCCCTCCCCCCTCCCCCTCCCCCTCCCCCCCTCTCTCTCTCTCTCTCTCTCTCTCTCTCTCTCTCTCTCTCTCTCTCTCTCTTGTAAACATACCCCTTCTTCCCACACACTCTTCTTCCTATCTCCTCGTTCCCTCTCTCACATTGATGTAGGCAGAGTGAGGACACAACGGGATGATTAAGTGTAAACGCTACCTGAGATTAGCAGGAGGCTCCAGTGAAGTGTCACTAATATGAGGATTACGACAACAAATCCACCTGAAGTCCTCCCCAATCTGGAGGGATTAGCAATACAGGACCAACACACAGACAAGCCGACACATTCACACAATCATGCCTGTAAAGACTGAACATGAGAGGATTGCAAACAGACATAACACCTGCCTATTACATCAAACTATTTTTCTCTTCTTCAAGCTGTCTCGACAATATCTGGAGAAAAGAAAATGAGACTCATAGAGCTGGGTAAAGGGTCTGCCGTCTTCCTCCTATCGTCTGCAAATGTAAAGTGTAAATAAGATGTGTAATATCAAACAGAATCAATACCTAGTCCACATAATGTTCAATGCACTAAAAAAAAGTCAATGACAACTCAAAACCTTCATATATTCGACAGTCTATGCCTTCAAATCCAACTCCTTCAATGCAAAAGGTAGTTTTATACGGCATATAGAAATGTAAAAAATATGTCTTACTGTTTAATCATGAGAGCTTGTCCTTGCTGGGTTTTGAAAGAGAACACATTAGTAAGATGATCAATAGTTGAACTATCTAACTATGTCAAGGAGGGCTGAAGGCCGAGGGAGAGAGAGGGGGCAAGATCTTCAAAACTAACAGAACACAATGTTTTATTTACCAAGGATATTGAAAGAGAATTCTTTATGGCTACTCACACGTAAGAAGCATTCGAAAGGCTGCAGTGAAGTCTGTCCATATTTCTCTTTGTTGAGAGACACGTGTTGCACTAATTCATAGGGAGGGTTTTGTGAGAACTCTTTAAATTGGAGGGAGGTTTTAGTTGGAAAACAGTCCTGCTTATTTTAGGCTTCTCTCAAGCGAATCGGCTTCTTCTCCTGTCCGATTCTCCATTTAGGAGGTGTGGTGAGTGTTCATTGATTGGTTCTATCAAAGGGAATTCTTCACAACTTGAATAATTGATACTTGTGCAATGAAGGGGCTTGTGAACTTTTCCCTCCGTCCAATTAATCTTTTAGCTGACTTCAGCTGGGGCAAGCTTGCAGGGTGGAGATAACAAGATGTTTGGGGTGGTGTTGGTGGTGGTGGGGGGGGGGGGTCCTGGAGGCTGGGTAGCTGGACCAAACACAGCTTCTGCGGGTCAGTTATGTGTTCCCCTCCCCCTACAGGAGCACCATAAGCTGCCATCAGGAGGAAGAGTATTGGTGCACTTGCACAAGTTTGTTTTTGGCTGTAGGAAAAATGTGATGCTGGCTTTGTGTTTTGTAGATTTGCGAGGGTAAAGCAAAAAAAGAGATTGGGTTTTAATAATGTATGGTGTCCATTATTGATTTTTTGAACACTGTGTTGCCGATAAATCTGAACTGAATTGATCAGCAGTGCCCTCTTGTTTCTGACCACACGGAGACGTGATTAGCAAACCAGCGGATCAATCATTGATTGACAGGGGACCTGGTTCATACATTCAACATCAACTCACGTGATCTAGACAGGCAGCACATTACAAGTGCTGTATGATCATTCTAAAACAATACATTGCACCTCAAAAGCATTTAGCATTTGTCTGTATGTCCCAAAGAAGAGGGACATCAAACCCTGAAAAATCCATGCCTGTGCTGGATCGCCGGCAGATTCACCATAAAACACCACAGTGAACACGGTAAGTGAATAAGGATGAGTAATGTGTCGGCGTCTCGACAATAATGCAGTTACGACGAGGGAAATTGATCACAGTAGCTTCATTAAGTCAATTATGGCGGAATATCTTTGGAAATGAATACTAATGCTTCGGTGACAACCTAATGATACCCGCTGTGATAGCAACGGGTCTGAAGTGAAAATTCCAACGAGCCCCTCATCTAAAACGAACAGAGTTTTTTCCTTTTGATTTTCATTTCCCTTGAAAATCTGATCAGGCAAGTCATCTCGAATGACCCTAAAACGATTCATTCAAAGAAAACACATCATATCCGCTTAACTATTTAATCACGCTTCCAATGGCAGGTTTGGGCAATTGTAGGTTTGGGCACCAGAACTTTGGTGTTTTAAGGGATGGGGGGGGGAGTCATGGTAATAGTGGCTAAATAAATAAATAAATTCTAAGTTCATCATGCAAATTTGCCCTTCCAGCCGAGGAACATTCTTCAAACAGACACCTCCTCTGGAGAGAGAGACACAGTCTGATAAAGAGACAAATGAGCTCCTGAACTGCACGCAGGCTCCCTGCCATTGCACCGCCTCATCTGTGTGTGTGTGTGTGTGTGTGTATGTGTTGTGTGTCAATGGTGTTTGCATGTACATGTGTATGGTGTGGGTTTGAATGTAGGGTGTGTGTGTCTATGGTGTGTGTGGGGGGGGGGGGTAGTGGCTATGCTTTGTGTTTGGTGTATGTGTGTGTGTGTATTGTGTGTGTACGTGTGCGTGTTTGAATGAAGAATGTGTCTGTGTGGTGTGTGTGTCCACAGTGTGTGTCTGCGGTGTGTGTGTGAGTAAAAGAGGGAGAGAGAAAGAGGTGTTTCAGTGAGAGGAGAGGACCAGTGACCTTTGTGACAATGACAATCATGTCCAGATAGAGACAAATGCTGAATCATGCTACATGAGGTCACCTACACTCAAGCTTAAAGGTTTCAATCCAAGATGGTGTCAGCAGACTGTGTTTATAAATATGTCTGCATTTTTCCTTCTCTATAAATCTGCTTGTACGAGGCCAAGTGTAGTTGCTTGTACACAAACGTTGCTTGATTGAACTCATAGCTAATTGTGATTATTGATAGCTACATTCCACTTCTGTGAGTTCCTCAATGATCCCATACAATGTTTGCAGCGTTCTCTCTTGGTTATCCATCACTCTATCCCTCGCCACAGATGATGCATTTTGATAACCCTACAAGGTGATAACAAAATTGCCTGACATTTTCAGATTTATTGCTTTATTTTCTTATTATCGCAAAAAATATATAGGGAAATCCTGTCTCATAAATCATGTTGAGAGAGGAACGCCAAGACTATTGTGCTGTTTAGCCAGTTCCCTCATTCTCCCCAGATGGGGAATAAATTGCAGCCTCATTTTCGCAAATGGAAACGAAAGACCATTGCCTGCAACAGCAAGTGCTTCCTCGGGAACTGTTTATCAATGGATAGATTTCAAGAGTGGTGGTGCTACATGCAGATCAATTGTGATTACTTGGCATCGGTTTTGACAGTGGACTTTCGGGCTTTTGTATAGGAGGTTATATTCGTTCTTTCTCAGAGGTTGTGCTTCACTTGATATTCTTTCTGCGCTCCTGCAGTTATGCACACAGGACAGGATGAGACTTGTCTCTGCTCGAGTGAATCATTGTTGGGGGGAATATCATCGTCAGGGCGGGTTTCAGTGAGGTTTTCAGATGCAGTCGAGCAGGCCAGGTCACAGCAGCACACTGAGAGACGTTAAGTAAAGAATGATGATAACACGCCGGCTTCACTCCTCACTCGCACCCCGCCTGTCATTTTGGGCGGTTGGAAATAGATTCGGCCTCGGTCGGACTGCGACCTTTCGCTGTACAGTCGAGGGCAAAACGATGAGAGACATGTTTAATATTTACAAGGTTTTGAGGCCACAGGAGGTCAAGGTGCAACTCTTCCTCTTGGGAGATTTGAGAGAAAATAAATCTCAGTAAATAAATACGGTTAAAAAAAAACACATTTGAATTTCCCAGCACAATCCATAGATATATTTTCAGGCCATTTTGCTTGTTGGTTTCAAAGGCACACAGACCAGCAACCCAAACGGGAGGGATCCACCCAACTCAAAATCTTTTAAAGCTCATGAGAGATGCATCTCTCATGCTTTGCATTTATAGCACATGGGCGATAAGATGGGGTATTTTCCTATGAAGGGTGTAGCTATGATGTGAAATGGCAAGGTCCTGACCAAAACAATTTTCTGTCCGACATTGATTTAAAACGATCTGGAAGTCTATGAGAGGCCCTTGCCTTGAGCGTATCAATATCTCTTTCATCCTGGGTTTCAGGAGCAGTCAACATCTTTGTTCGGTACTCTATGATGATGCTCGTGGGCTCTGCTCCATATGTCCTTCTCAGCTACGTGAACATCAAGCCTGGTTTGAGTCACCAAAATCGAACGCACATTTGAATGTGCACAAGATCCACTGCGAATGAATTCAGCGTGAACTGAAAGTACCTCATCACTGTGATAACATCAATTCAGTTGAACAAAAGAAATAATTTATTTTAAGTAATTTTTACAATGTTTAGTTAATCACGGTGGAAGTGCAAGGTTAACGCACCTTCAAGGGCACCTGAACTACTCCCTCAGTGAATATAAATCTGATCTCAAGCAGATAATTGACCCTCCCTTCCTTATGTAGCTTGAGTATTGATGCTACAGGGCAGTGTACATTAACCATAAGTCATTAACCTCCAGTAAGCGGTTCAGGGAACAGTGATTTTTAGAAGCCCTCTTAGAATGACTCTATCCTTGTGTCTTTGGACCAAAGTCTCCCATGGCACCTCTCCAACGATGAAGAACAGGGACTGTGGACACAAGGACAAAGACAATGCAGGTGGGCCTAAGAGCACTTCCAAAAGTTAGACTTTTTTTGGACTTGTACATTACATTTTACATTTAGTCATTTAGCAGACGCTCTTATCCAGAGCGACTTACAGTAAGTACAGGGACATTCCCCCGAGGCAAGTAGGGTGAAGTGCCTTGCCCAAGGACACAACGTCAGTTGGCATGACCGGGAATCGAACTGGCAACCTTCAGATTACTAGCCCGATTCCCTCACCGCTCAGCCACCTGACTTGTATGGAGGCTGTTACTAAATGAGCATGTGGAGAGTCAACAATGATTTTGCTTCCAACATTTCTATGCGGCTGAAATCCTCTCATGCATCAGAAAGCATCCAGACTGAGAGGGACTCATAGGATCAAAGACAGCGCAAAGGAGGTGAATAAACTCTGCATGTTCTGTTTGTCTTGAGAACCAGGGCGAGAAGATGAAGTTCTCCGAGACAGACTGAAGGACGTGTATCTGTACCAGACAACACAGTACTATCTACACCCTCTACTATCTACACCCTCAACTCAACCCCACCCCCCCTCTCTTTTATACTGTACACTGTTTTATACTGTTCTCACTGTCTCTTTCTCTCTATCACTCTCTTTCTTTCTCTCTCTCTCAAAGTCTCTCTCAAAGTCTCTTTCAAAGTCTCTCTCTATCTCCCTCTCTTATTTCAGTCTCTACACTGATTCATCATCAGAAAGAGTACACCTGCAATCATGATACAATTTTGTTAAATTCTAAAACAATTACCACAGAAACAACAATACAAATCATAAGTGGTACTTCTGGTCCTTCATTATATGCTTTGCTTATTTTATACACAATTTGTACATCGTTTTGGACATAAGTATCTTCTAAATGAATGAATGTGTACATCTGATTCGTTTCACTATAAACTCTCAGCTCTTAAAGATGAATTGTTTTATAACAGATGGCATCTAAATACAGTATTTGTCAGCCTTCGAAGTTATAATACAAGCATGTGGTATAGTTTGATTGGCACTTTAATACTAACATTATACATATCAAAATCAAAGTTTTTTTTAGGGTTATGCAAGGCAAGCTGCATCTTGCACATGATTACACCACTTTCCAACTCAAAAATAGTATCCATATTGTACTGGATAGTACATTTCTCCTCCAGGGTTAATTGGCTGGAACATATCATTTTAGCAGACAAGTGTCTATTCAGCTGCACCACACTACACTTGGCCTTGCTCGTCTTGTTCCTGTAAAGGCAGGGATAGATTCTCTTTAGTTTATTCTCAGACTAGCCATCATAGCCTTTAGAGAATGTGAGTAGGATGTAAGTAGATTTTAATGTGATTTAGGAAGCACTATGGGTCATTGTTAAATTAAATGTAACTCCAAAGATCAAATGAGATAGACCTCCTGACGCAGAGAAAACAAACAAATGGATTTCATCATCCGTAATGATTTGATTAGATGTGATTATTTTTGTAATGTAGTCTGCGAGTTGAATGTTGTTTTTACTCTGCTGGAAGAAGAGTTGTGACTGGTCAAAAAGTATTGCATTATGCTGTATGAACTGCAACACTAAATTCCTCCTTTAGAGCTATTTTTGCACAGTGCCTGATAAAATACAAACAAATACTGTTAGAACTATACACTTCTGATCCTAGATTTTCTCTGTACTTTCCATATGCGCTTTGGATAAAAGCAAAATGCTGAATGAACAAAATGTTGAATCGGGATGTTTTATAATGATGTTACTTATAATCCTGTGTTGTGTTTCTCGAACAAAGTGTTGAGGACGATGTCATGTGGAGTGAAGACTTTATTGATGTTACAGTCGCCAGCAACGTCAACAATGTTCTCAAACTTTCTCTCTTTCTCAGATCTTTACTCAGTTCAGA
Source organism: Osmerus eperlanus (assembly GCF_963692335.1). NCBI lineage: Eukaryota > Metazoa > Chordata > Actinopteri > Osmeriformes > Osmeridae > Osmerus > Osmerus eperlanus. The sequence continues at coordinate 3,083,007 of NC_085038.1, forward strand.
CTTATAACAGGGAGCAAGTGCGAAAATGACGTTTGGTCAAAAACGAAGTGTGGAAACACTTCCTAGTGGACCTACAATCCCCAAATATGATCATTTAGTGGTCTTGTGCTTATCATAAGGGCCCAGCACCCTGCTACAGACACAAGTTCTACCTTACAAGCATCACTGTCGATATTCATCTGAACTTCTCTTTCTCAGACTTTACAAACAGATCATAACAGGTTTAATAGAAACACACCATATTCCACATTATGTCATGGAATATAATATTCATTAATGATGAAAATGTAGAGCATGTGAAATCTTAACCAAGACCACCTGAGACCTGACAAATCTTGGTTCTTTAATTCCTTTTCTGAGTTTCATCTTTTCATTTCAGTGAGGAATGTTTATTCTTTTCTACAGCCAAGCTTACTGCCCAACTGAGTCTAATCCTTCATCATGTCTTTTGATAATGGAATGATAAAATCAGACATTCACTTGTTGAGAGAACATGACTTAATGACAATTATGACAAACAAGTATGCATTTACCCAGCTAATTTTTCTTTTCAGAGTAATGGTGATTGAATTACTCGGAGACTAATGGAACACAATGAAGTAGATGACATATCATATTATCTTTTCCTCAGACGTTCTTCCTTGTCCTTGTTTTCACTCATGAAAACAAACTGCATATTTGTACAAAGAGAAAGAGATAGAAAGAGAGAGAGAGAGAGAGAGAGAGAGAGAGAGAGAGAGAGAGAGAGAGAGAGAGAGAGAGAGAGAGAGAGAGAGAGAGAGAGAGAGAGAGAGAGCCTAAAATATAAAATCATCTTTCTTATATTAATTTTGTATTCCAATCTGAATAAACCAAATTGAACATTTGGTCATATTAAATTGTTATTGATTGATTTATTAAAAGTATTTTATTTAAACCTCAGGTTAATCAACTCAATTAAGGGGTTAATTAGATTCAGGTTTTTCAATCAATGAGTTGACATTCAGTTTGGTTGCCTGGCAATCTAAAAACAGCCCCTCAAATTAAAAGAGACACAGTAAAACATTAGATGATGCTCAAAAGTGTGTGAGGCTCTACTAAATAATTTCCAATGTCACACATGGAAAGAATAACAATAAAATCAAGTAAATGAGTACATTTGAAAGAAAGAAAATCTGCACTTATTGTATAATTTTCTCCAGTCTCACATTCACTATGTTCCAACAACAGTCTGCAAAACCTTGAATACATTAACCCCCCCCCCCTTTCAAGAAATCTTGAACAACAAGGTACATTGTTGTCAGTAAAATACATTTAAAACGTAAGTTGGAATGGGCTTTCAGTATCTTAGCGTTGGTCAAACCATTAAAGGCACATTCTACACAGTCTGGTTGTAGGGTTAACAGTTCTCCCCATTGCCTAGGTGCAACCCACGCACTATGAGCTTAAAAATAGAGAACAGGCTTCAGGATAGACACTTTTCTAAGCCACATTGTGACCAGAATCATGGTACATAGCTCGGAAGATGGACTAGGACTAGGACAGTTGGAAAAAAGATTAAAATTAAAAAATTAAAAAAAGACTAAGACCCGCCGCCATCTCTATGGTAACGAGAAAGAGCAGAACAGAGCAAGCTGGTCGTTACAGTTACGGTCGTCAGAGCGTCATAAATAACGGCCCCGCTTTACCTCTAATCAGTAGGCTGTCGCTGGAGGTGTGGAGGCAAGTCTGGTATGTCTTGTGTTTGGGTCTTTATCAGTCGCCATGCAGGTTAATGAAATCGGTTGCCAAGGAAGTGGTGAATTAAAACGCTCCAGTTAAAATTACATGAACAAATTTGGTTTGTAATTGAATGTGCTGCAATGTATGGCCCCTCTTGCGGGTAATGGGCCACAGGCCGCTTGTGTGTGTAGTCAACATAATATTGAGTTCAGTTCTCCTTCAGTAACTTCATTAGCCCTGGAAGGAGAGAGAGCTGCCCCTCTTGTTGAGTGTTGCTAGCGAGAGAGAGGGAGACGGAGGAAGAGTTGGATGGAGATAATAGGAGAACGATGAGGATTGAGGTTGGTGGTGCGTGTGTATGTGGGTGGGTGAAGGGAGAGTGAATGAGTGAGTCTGTGTTTTTTAAACCCCCAAAAATGAAACCTTTCAAAACTTTTTTTGAAAACCTTTTTTTCAACCTTTCAAAAAAGAAAAAAACGTTCAATACAGTGCAATACAATGATGCTGGTGGTATATGTTACTGTGATCATTATGTATAGCAAGTTTCATCTATACATCTATTCGTCTTTTACACTGAGAACACAGGGGGAACAGATTTCCCTGGAGGCCTGAGGAAAGTGCTTCCCCCCCTCTATATTACAGTCTGGCCATTTATACAGCAATACAGTGATGCTGGTGATGTGTTTTACTGTGATCATTATGTATAACAAGTTTAATCTATATATCAGTCTTTTACACTGAGAACACACAAATTATTATTTCTGTACATTGAGGGGACTAGTATGAGTAACCAGAGTAACTCAAAGAGCTGTAGCTCTTTGTATAAAACGTGTCTCTGTCAGGGCACTGAATATCAATACATCTTTCTTCCGTTAAATACATTTGTATACATTTGTATAGACAAATACCACAACAGAAAAACTGATGACTCAATAGTGAGTCTTTGTTTAGAACATGTCTATTCACTGTGCTTCACACAGACAACATGGCATCAATCCACACTGGCATATTTCTTAATTTCAACACTGTGACTCCAAAACAAAGCTGGTCACTCGACCAACAAATCTCAGAGGAAGCAGTCAAGAGCCAATCCTTGCACGAGTCTCCAAACACATGTTCAACAGATGGTAACACTGGGTAAGTGCATCTGGAGGCAAAACAGTCTGACTAGTAAGAAAATATTAGAATAGTGAAAGTGTGTTATGATAGTGGGCTAGTGGAACAGGAATATTAAGAAGGCATCTGGGAACAATAAAAATGGAAGGTCACCCTGTCCAGTTTTCTGGAGAGAATCACAAGAGAGATGGAGAGATGGAGAGAGAGAGAGAGAGAGAGAGAGAGAGAGAGAGAGAGAGAGAGAGAGAGAGAGAGAGAGAGAGAGAGAGAGAGAGAGAAAACTGTGCTCCATGCCGTGCAGGATAATGGACCCAGTACTGGGCTAATTTTACTGTAATTTATGTTACGACCTTTGGGCATGAAAAATCTAGCTTAGGAATATGGAACAACACTGTTATCTTCCCTGACAGTAAATTAACTTGAAATTATTAAACAGGAATATTGCATTTCTCTTACAAATGTGAGTGTGCTTGCATGGAAACAGATGGAAGTGCACACTTTTCTCCACATCCGTAAAGGTGAGTCCCCCTCAGCGAAAAGAGACAGCTGGCTGGAGCAGCTCGTCTATCTTCCGCCTGAGTCTTTAGTGACGCACCTGTGACTGACTGCTTTTACACGTCTCAAAAAAGGAAGCAAATTGAGAAGAAGTGAAGGAACACCACACAGATTTCGAGAGGTAAGTTACGCTAAGCGACAAACACTTAACACCAACCGAATCAGAAGATGAGGATGGATAGTTTGTTGAACACGTTGCAAACTGCTTTGTGTGGAAGATTTGGAAAAGACGTTCCTGTCCCAGAAAGCCAGTCTGGCAGGTCACACATCTGGCCAATAGATCATGTTTGTGGTCAGGACAGGAGACAACACTGGGTGAGAAAAGCACACAGAGTGCATTATGAAAGACCCTCTCTCACCCATGCCATTGTTTATTCCCAACTTTACCGTCAGAGAGACGCTATTGGTGCGTTAGGACCAGCGCTAGCAGACTATGTACACACTCCCCAGTAGAATTCATTTTGAATACAGTAGAAGCTTTATTGATGATTGTCCTACAAACCTCCTACAGAGACAGCCTGTCCACACATTAATGACTTGTTCCCTCACGAGATCCCTCGAGGTTCATCGATCGATCGACTGAGGAATTGATTAAGCGTTCATGTGCCACTTAGAATCACAGCGACGGCTCTGACTGGATCAATCTCTTAGTGAGGACATTCCCTTCATCTGTGAATCCAAGTTGCTGTGTGTGACACCCTCCTGTCTGTCGTTGTTAGAGAACAATGCAACACTTCACAGATTAACCTTTTAAGAAGTGAGTTATTTTTCCAAAACGGAAGCTAGCTAGTTTTAGTTAGCTTCCGTTACCTAGCAACCTAGCATAATACTCGTAGCAATGCTACTACCTGCTAGTGTTACTTGTTAGCCTCCTAATTGTAAATTTTGAAGCCATACTATAGCGTTTGTCATATAGTTTTTGTCTATCGGAAAATAGTCGGTTGGAATGTTCAGAATCACATGTGTGACGCTACTCCTTAGAAGCACAAAGCCAGAGGCCCCCCTCATGCATTTCATGCACACACTCTCACAAACAATAAGGCTGGGCGACGAAAACAATACTCGTCCCTCACGTGGCCTACAAAGAGGTCCCAGAGAAACATGACAATTAGTCATATGGTCGAGGGCTTTGGCGTCGTATGCCCCTGTGAAATGGTGCTTAAAGGTGATGTAATAAATGTATTTTTATTTCTGCCAGATGTCTTGCATCCCCAGATGATTGCAAGATCACGTACAAGCCTGTACTCTGACCCCAAGCGTTCATTTATCTGCTGACCAATCATAATATCAGTGTTAGAGTGTGCATCTCTTGAGAGTGTCAACTCATCCAATCAGAGCACAGATAGGGACTTTCATAACAGCCCTCAGGATCAACTACATTTCATAAAATAACCCTTAGATCTGGGTCACAAGTATTCTACATTAAATGTCATCAAATCAACAAATGTGTTTAACAGATACATCCAAGATCATGCAAATCATTCGGTAAGTGATAATACACACAAAGTTGTTTCACCTTCAAACAGAATTGGAATTAAATACATAGTTGCGTAGTTGTGCTTAGACATGTCCTTTGTTTATCAATACCTGTGGGGACCGGATGGTCATGAACAAAAAGAAGAAAAAAAAAAACATTCCTGTTTGGAGCCAGGAAAGGGGGGTCGGACATGGTGGCAGCAACGCTTTTATAAAACCCCAAGTCCCTTTACCCATCCAGGTGGGGGTCTGGGTGGCTGAAGGCTTTACACCAGCAGTCCACAGAAATGTCAGCAGGTGGACAGCTTGTTATCACCCCCCTGCCCTTATCTCCCCTCTGCAGGTGTTCCACTACAATGAGGGAGGGCTCGTGAGCACCGGCAACCTCGCGTGTAAGGGCCCACCGCTGGGGGCTCACCAGCCCGCGAGGGGCACGTGGCTCACCAGCCTGCCACAGCGGTTGAGGTTTAAACACACACGCTCTGCGGCGGAAAAACACGGAACTTTTGGCACATGGAATGTTTTTCAAAGGGGAAATGAAAACCGGTTAGCTGTCTGGCTTGGCTGGTGTGGTTGGGGGTGGATTACGTTGGGGTTTGGAAACTCTGGGATGGAATGTCAGAAGGGTTAGGCTGGTGCAATCCCTCAGCTGATTGCCTCTCTTAGTGAAAGGTGGAAGAATGGTGAAGAGGCAACTAAAACGGATTAGCTAAATGGATTGGACGGCGCTGTGTTACAGGCATTTCAATGGTAGAGACGAGAAACCAACCCTAATGCAGCCTTCTGGAGAAGGGGTATGCCAACTCGTACCAGCTAAACTCTACTTCAGGTGTAAAAGTGTGATTCAACCTGTATTATCGGGCTGGGACAGCAGTCCCTGGACTTTCTGCCAGGTATTGAACCCAAGTCTCCTGCTGGGCCAAGCCAAGTGTTTGTCATTAGACCAAGATGTGGTCTGAGGGGGATCTATCAAGCACAGCAAATATATCAGTAGGGTATGGTTTTAAACCGCCGGAACTACACACCGGACAGTGCAGATCTGTGGAGCTGTAATTAATGGTCTTAATGAGATGGACTAATAAAAGTGTATGTGATATATGGACTTCAGAGTCATCTATACGCTAGGACGACTGATTAATGCACCTGTGTGTGCGTGTGTGTTCATCGATGCAGGAAAGCCCATTGGGTTAAAACCCTGTGAGCATATAGGTTCCAGAGATTGCCAGTTCCCTAGGCTGGAGAAAACTGCTTTTTCATCATGTCTATGGTCCCGGGGGTGTGGGGATGAGCAGAATTGGTCCGCGCCCGCCTCAGTTTTGAGGCAGTGGGAGTATTTGCTTGAAGTCGCACAAGCAGTGGCTGAATTGCGCTTTAACACGAGAGAAGTTAGCCCCAGCTTAAGAGTAAACACATTGACGGAAGGACTGTTCACACCAAGCTGCACACTCTACAGCAGGGGTCCCCAAACTTGTTTCTGCGAGGGCCAGATAATTTTTCCTTTCTTTAATGTGGGGCCAGTCGGTCTTTAAAAGAAAATTACATGGGCCTGAGTGACTACCAGTATTATAGTGGAGATTTGATTATGATTTAAATGTATTTATAATGCTAGATTAGTTTATTATTTGTTATACACCGTACATCTGTACATATCAAGGGATATATAGCCTATTAAAAGAGCATTATTAATATCGTAATTACCTTTTTTCAAACTCATTGTATTGAAATCAAAACATGTACTTACTTATGTATATTAATCAGCATGAACAGTTTTTTCTCTGGCATTGTTCAGAGGGCCGGTCCAAATGTATGGGCGGGCCCTCACATTTGGCCTCACAGAATAAAATCCTCTGTCTGTGGATCTTGTACTGCAATAAAAAAAGAGATAAATACTACACAAATGATGTCTGGAAGACAGCACTGATCCCTATGTGAGCTGAAAGTGAAATCCCGTACAGGAGATCGGCCGAGAACTGCCAAGAGCTGCTTGAGGCGAAGGCTTTTAGAACAGCGTACTTATCCTGGTCCCAAAGCCCTCAGCCAGATGATCTAATCGGCTGCCAAATGACGTTAGCATTGTCTTGCTTCCAGAGAAACAGTAATTGAAAAGAAAGAAGAAAGAGGTGGGGGATGGGAGGTTTGGAAAACGGAGGGCAGCACCATGACATCCAACAGCAAAACTTACGACTGCCAGATCGGCGAGTCTACGTTCACTTTGCTAAGCACCCGAATCAAAGCCTCGTCATTTGTTAAAGAGATCAAGCAATGTTTGTCCATTAAATTTTTATTCAAACTTAAGTACAGGAAATGAAAGGTCTCTTTTTTCCATCTAAAGATTTGTTTAATCTTCACACGCACGCCTAATAAAATCTCTTTGATCCTCTCCTCCTTTTTAATCACAACATGCACTCTTCCCTCACTCTGGAGCGCCCTTCTCCAACTCTCTTCTCCTTCTCCTTGTACTGCGAGCGTTTCTGTTGACATAGTGTTACACGGTCCTTGTCTTCTCCACTCTAATTGGCCCAGGAGGACCAATTTAGAATCTAATTAACAAACTAGATTTTATACCTCTCTGAATTTTCAGGGTCACAATTTTCCTTTAGAGAACTTGTCTCATGTCTCAAGGCTATTTGGTCACTTTTGTTTTGCAGTGATGAACTGCATGTGTAATCCCATTGTGCTCGGTCTAAAGGAAGCATGAAACTACAGAATATCACGTCGGCCGAGGCTGCTCTACGCTTCTTTTTCAAAAGTTCAGACCATGGCTTTGGCCTTCACTGCAATTCATTAGCAGCCAGACCTGTGCTGATCCCAGTTGTTTGGTATTAGCGCTGCATGAACACACAAGGTGTCTGATAAACACCTTGTTCTACGGAGTAGAGCAAGAATTAAACATAATGTTACAGTAATGTTGTAAAACACACAATTTCTAGTTGACATTTACATAACTGCATGTATGCAAGTGCTAAATCTTTCATTCGCACTAAATTTCAAATCATGGAAACAACAAATAACCTTAAATAGATATTAAATATAATAGTTTTTACCTGGTTCTCGACTTGAACACTAAGAGATGTGCTTTCTTTATTTAACCAACTCCAACCTGGAACATTCTAAATTCCTACAGGTTAGCAATACATGTACATGCTATATAGTCATTGTTTAATTGCTTAATTTAAAAAAGCTAATGATAATACCTTTTAGAATGAGCTTTTTCATAATCAGCTACCGTATATTGGGGATGATGTATTATCTAGCACGTACTTAGAGAACTGCATTTTGATAAGAGTCTAATTAGTGTTTCATGAGATTTACCCAAACACCGATCTTCATAATGATTTCAGATTAGATCTGGGATTGAGCTAAGTGAAACACAGTCTCTCTGGTGCGCGTGCGTGCTGAAGAACGTTCCAGATTACAAACGATGATCAAAAAAAAGAACAAGTTCCTGTATACATTTGTTCTCACTGATGAATTCTGGGTAAGTGGCTCACAGGTTGGACATGGGGCACGGGAAGGTAAGGAGGATGGAGGGGTGGAGAGAGAGTGCAGGAGAGCGTGGTGAAGACTGTAATCTGTGTTTACCAGTGCAGCCCTCTGTGTCGGGGTAGAGAATAAATCTGCCAAGCAGCGACAGCAGATTCACAAAATCCCTCAGGTGGCCCGCTTCATTTATCTGCGTTTGCCAGGGCTTCCAGCTGCCAAAAGCAGGTGGCACACTTTGGCTGGAAAATTGACTGTCTTTTAAGATGTGGAAGTCTTCCTGTCTTTGGGGGGAAGGGGTGGGAAAGCAAGGGTAGAGTTAGTGGGAGGTAGTGGTGAGGGGGCTTCGGGGGGGGGGGGGGGGGCTGGAGGGGGAGGGGTGTGAAGGGAGGGAGGGGGGATCAACATTCACATTTCAGACCAGTGGTGGCCCAGACTTTAAAAAAGAATAGTCTCCTTCTAAAGATAGTTGGAAATGAAAAAGCCCTCGTTTCTAATTTCCTCCCCCCCAAATTCAAATTTCTAGATTGATAGCACACCCTGGGCGTTGGAGGCAGACCTGCAGAGGGTTCAGGTAGAAGAGAGAAGGAGGGAGGAGAGCTGGGTGCGACCCCTGGCAGATAAGACATTACTGATGGAAATTATCTGGGCATCTATTGCCTCCCCTCTCAGGGCTGCTGCAAATATCATCTGGCAAAGAGGGAAATTAAAAGTCGCAGTGATGCCCTCTGTTGCAACAAGTACCTATTTGGGATGCAGGGTGCCTAGGGATTGTTTGTGGGGCTCCAAACAGATGCTTCTACCGAATGCGCCTGCTTTGTTTATGAAAATTCAGAGGGCTGCCAGCCTCTGGCCTTGCTAATGGCTGTATCTAGAGGTTTCTCTGCAAAACATGCATCCTAGGTTGACCTGGGTTCAATCCTCCTTTATAAACGTCTGTTGGCCAAGATAAGATGACAAAGATTACTCGGGCCAAATGTTTCCATGTTCTCGAAACACTGTTAAGAAATCAATTATACATTTCATTCTGTCTGTGCCATAACTGTCCAAGCATATACCTCAAAAAACCCAGTGAAAAAGGTCACAAATATGAGCAAATTACTCAGATAATAGCACTTCAATCAAATTGCAGTACATTTACAGTAATTCTAAATTGGAGACCTTGAAACTACCATGTTGAAATGAACTCAAATCAAGTGCGAAAGAAAAGGAGCCATTCTGGCCCCAGTCATTTATAAATATCTATGATATGATTTAATATATCCTTGTGCAAACGTTGTCATGTTTATTTGTCAACAAAAGTTGCCATTGTGTGGTGCAATGATGATACCTCTAGATGTTGTTGTCCATCAGTTGCCCTGGAAGGTCAGTCCTGCTTGACACCGGCCTCTCCTGTTTAGCAGGGTAGCATGAGGAGAACCACCCACCGTGATTTTACATCATTAGCTGTGGCACAATGGTGCTGACAATCGACTTTGTTAGGAGCAGGTCAGGAAGAGAAACCTGAGTAGAAAAATGCAGGACGTGCACATTTCTTTTCCAGCAGAGAAGCTGAAGCGCTGTCCAGTCTTCCAGTATCCCGCCGTCGCCACTTTTGAGTCTTGGACAAGCAGCCAAAAAAAAAAAAAAACACCAACTTCACAGCTTCTTAGACAATTCAGAAAGTTCAAAGACTCTGTAGGATGAATCTAGATCACCGTATCGGAAGAAATGGTTTCCAATTCCCTTTTTTGTGAAGAGGATGATAATTAAATGAGTCTTTGGGTCATTATCACTTGCCGTAGGTCATTAGTGTGATCAATGCCTGCAAAAAAGGCTCTTCCTCCAACAGTAAATGATAAATATGATCACATTTAAAAGTAACGTTATCCGATTCAAAAACAAGGGCTTAAGAGATGTGAACAGGTGGAGGGGGGGGGGAGTGGGTATGTATATGGTGTGGCGGGAATGTCAGTAGGGGTATACATTATACGGCACTGTGAAGTGTAGCTTAAGCGAAGTAGCAATAAAATGACGAGCAGACAGGTTTATTGCTTTGTCATTAGTCATAGCTTTATTCTTTTTTAAACTTTGCAGATTTGCATGGCTACCTCACAAGTTACATTCCCATTAGCAAGCACATCACAGGTGGGACACTGGGTTTCTGGATTCTGCAGACCAGAACCACAATCTCTGGTTCAGCTCTTCATATTTGACCCATTTCTTCTCTCTATTTTCTCTCTCTTTCTTTCTTTCTCTCTTTGTCTTTTCCCATCTCTCTCCAAATCCCTCAATGTCTCTCTTTCTCTTTACTTCTGTATCTATTCCTGTTCGTCTCTCACTCTCTCTCACAACCCCACTTCACCTAATTTTATCTTTGATTTTGCCATCTTCCCACAGCCTTGCTCATTCCAGCACGCCTGTGAAACAATTAACCCTTGCAGAGACACTGAGTTCGGAGCACAGTCGACGCCATGTCAATTGAAACAGCTTCCTCCGGTTGGAAAAGAAGAATAATGATGGTTTCCTGAAGAAGGAGGGATACTTCCAGCTACTTTGATAAGGTCATTTCTGTGCATTTTAATTAACTTTGCACAGTCTTGTGCACAACGATGTCGCTTCACTGCAAGAGCGAGGACTAAATTGGGAAGCCATCAGCCGTCCGAGTCTCTCTCTCTCTCTCTCTCTCTCTCTCTCTCTCTCTCTCTCTCTCTCTCTCTCTCTCTCTTTCTCTCTGTCTCCCTCTGTCTCTCTCTGTCTCTCTCTCTCTTTGTCTCTCTGTCTCTCTCTCTTTGTCTCTCTGTCTCTCTTTGTCTCTCTGTTTCTGTCTCTCTCTCTCTCTGTCTCTCTCTCTATGTCTCTCTGTCTCTGTCTCTCTGTCTCTGTCTCTCTCTGTCTCTCTCTGTCTCTCTCTGTCTCTCTCTGTCTCTCTCTGTCTCTCTCTGTCTCTCTCTCTGTCTCTCAGGTCTCAGGTGTGTCAGAGAAAGGAAGCTTCTTTCTCAAGCATACAGGACAGTGGACCCTGAAAACAAGGGTTGCAGACCACTTATCTACACTCAAACATGTGTCCATGCAGTGCAGTGCACTTGCAGGCTTGTGATTGTGCAGAGGCATGTTTTACACGTCTCGAACACCTCCTGAAACTCTTTCTTGTTACGAACGCTGACTGCATGTAGATGCTTTTAAAAACCCAGCAGTAGTAAGTGTTTGCATCTGCTCCCTGTTGTGGGCCGTGACCATACCTGCAACACCCTATCAGAAGCAGGCTCATCCGGGCATGGGAACGGACGCACTCCCACCAAGTCACTTAGCCATGTGTTGCTATGTGGGAATAAGCAATTATCGAAAATTACACACAGTCCCAGCTAATGACCCTGACGGCAGGAGGAGGAGGAGGGTAGATGGGGGGGACACACACAACAAAATGGGTTGTACAGCTCAGGAACAAAGCACTTGATAAGACGGTTTTACAACGCCTCCTCTACTCTGTCTTGTGGCCTTGACTGGGCCATCTGTTAGATAGTTCTCTCTCTCTCTCACTCTCTCCCTCTCCCTCTGGAGGAGACACTAGATGTGCTGCTAGAGATCTGTTCAGTCACAAGCCCCATATTATTCATTAAGGATGGCTTACAGGGCTTGATTTCAGACACTGCTTCGCTCCAGGTAATCACAGTATCGTGTCTCCCTTCTTCATCACCTTCCCCATCCCTGATGTTTTTTAATGGCGTCCTTCAGTGTCTTGATGGTTTTCCATCTCATCCTTAAGGCATACATTGCCGGAAGGACATGCAACTCGTAAACAGGACACAGCTCAAATGCCCTGTGGCTTCGTACCAAGGAAGTGTGCATTTAGCGTGAGTCTCGTTTCCCCCCGTCAAAAAGCTATTAGGACTAAATGATAGGATGGATGCAAAGTCAATTTGATGAACAGCTTCGAATAATCTGTGGAGGAAATTGCAGTATCATGGCTAGCTGTTAGGATATCATGGACTGGGTTATCTGAGAAAATGAGTTAGGGCTTATAAATTGATGGAAGGTGTTCTGGCTGATAGCGGATGAACCACAGGGTCATGGAGGTCAATCCCCTTCGCTGCTTCTGGCATTGTCACATCCGGCATATAATACATACCAAACATGTCTTCAGTGTGTATTTTTAGATGCAATGTGCATGTAGATATACAAAATAAAATGCATTATATTAACATCAATTCAGTGGGACTACAACCTAGTATTATTTTGTATGACTTTATAGATGTCAACCATAATACCAGGGCCACAGTGATAGGTAAACAAACCACGAAGGCACACTTGCAGTAATACGTTTTTGTAACCTGTTTGAGTTCTACTTGTTGCAGCACCCCTTTGACTAGAAAGCCACGACTGAAAAGAAAAAACCTAGACTTCTACTCTGTAAGGGTGTAAAGATGTGCCTGTAATCACAGTTGCTAATTTTCCAATTAAATCCTTTCTTGCCCACACAAACGTTGCATTGTGTCATCATCGATCATGATCATTTTAATAGGGTCTCCTGTTGACCCTGTCATCTGCTCTACCTGCTGTAGCCCCCTTTCAATATTTTTCAGCCCATTAATTTAACAAATGTTTATTGTGTTCGTTTTTGACAGTTTTAATTTTCCCTCACAAATTCACCAATGGATTTATCAGACTTGTGACTTTGAATTAGAGCCCTCAGTGCCCCCCCCCCACCACACAGGGATGTGCCCGAACTTCATAAACCATACAAACTGTCAGCTCCATCACTCGCTCTTACTCACTCACACACCCACACGCACCCTCACACGCAAACGCACCCTCACACACACATACCCGCCATGTCACAAAAAAACATTTAAGAGCATGCCCTGCCACAGCACAGGAAAAGGAAGTGAAGGGCGCTCTAATGGAATCAAAGGAAAAGTGACATATAATTATGTTGGACAGCTTTGCTGCCAATGCAAACAAATTGAGTTAAAGGGGTATTTGAACTAAGCCCAACCAGATTAATCACTTCCATATTAACAAAGCCATATGGCAGTGATCAATCACGGACCATATTTACCTACTTGGACACAAATACATTGTCATACGCAGTTATTTCTTATTTTCTTATTAATTCTTCCGGTCAAAGCGTCTTTGTTTTCAATCGGCCTCACCACAGGAGCCCATTAGCTTTTCATAAAGAGCTCCTGATCCACAGTTCCTAATGGGGAAGTGGTTTTATCTCCCAGGCAATTGTTTCCCATTGAATTTTCCCTTCTGGTTACTTTCAGATGGTAAGAGTCTTGTGTCTCCCTCTCAGGGTTGAAGGAAGATTCCATCATTGTTTGTTTTGCCTCAGGCAGGGCTGTGTCTTGGCAACATGAACTCAATCATGTTCGCAGAACGAAGATTTTCTTAGTCTGAGAGACAATACGGTTGTGAAAATGGCAGGAAGACATTTTGACACTGGGGGAAAAACTGAGTGTTCTTGTTTGTATCTAATGATGCCTGTGATTTAGAAATATATGCCTTGGTTGATTGTGGACAAAATACATGACTGAGTCCCAAAAGAACCTCTGTAATTTCAGTATAAAATTATAATTTTTTTTCAGTACTACACCTCATTTACAAAGTATGATCTATAAAGATTGAAAGAGTTTTGAACATATTTGCCACTCCTGCTGTAACATTTCTTCATCTGCTTTGACTTCAGATAACATGTTATGTTCCTGCTGTCACACAGGTGAGTATTGGCAACACCTGTTTTTTGTGTGTCCATTAATAAACTACATGCCATCTGCTGTGGCACTTTCGAGAATCAATAAGTTTTCAGTTTACTAAGTATCTAAGTGTGTACAGTCATTGTGTTCCTGCTGTAGAGTAGAAGCCGTCATGCTAGCATAAACCTTCTTTTGACTATTGTACAGTGAAATCAGTTTTGATTGCCCTTGGCAACCTTTGAGAAAGCGCTGTTCAACCAATATGAAGAGTGAACCCTGTACACTGTAGAACCTCTACTGTATTTAAATCCGCCTTCGTAAAACAAACACATACGCACACATTTGCTGCCTTCCCTTATGTATTTTCTAAATAGATCTGTATAATTTAATAGAATAGAATAATGTTCCTATGTTCAAACCTCAAGCACACAAGCTACAGATTTATTTTTTGAATGGAGAACGTCCGGTTTTTAGAGAAAAAGGCCACATTTCTCTTATTCATGAGTAAACAAGCTGAACCCATTGATTTTCAAAGGCGGCCTTCTTGATTATGTCTTCATTTTTTAAGCATGCCTGATTTTTAAATGAGGAGAGGGGTTTTGAAATACAACAGGGAGTCGTGTGCTTGTCAAGGTCGCTCGCCCGTTGCTCGCCCGTACACATATATTTGCAGCCTGTGCTTAATGTAGCAAATGGCTTTTGATGCTGAGTTTGATTTCCATAACTTGGGAGGAGGGATGGGGTAAAAGATTCCCTCAGCACCAAAGGACATTGGGATACGTTGAGATGTATTAATGACTGGCTGCTTTCCCCGGCGAGCAATCAAACGCTCGTTTCAAACAGGAAGCAGAGTGTGTGAATGGCAGTGGGAGGTAGATCTGTCAGAGTCAAGCATCACATAGTACTACAGTATTTCATCATTTAGTTTGGACATGACAGGCTATGACCCCTCGGTTTATCTGGTCGTACTCTTATTTCTCCACATGTTGGAAAACCTTCAGTAAAAATGCACAAGAGCATGACAAAATCAGAGGATGGGATTTTACGAAGGTCTATAAAATTGGCTTCTCAAAATTGCTTGGATAGTGCAACATGAAGCCTAATGTTTCAGGCTTTGGTTTAGGCAATTTATGTATTTATTTTAATTTTACAAAGGCATTACCACTCTACCAAAGCATTTTTCATTTAGGTTTTTGGTTGTACAAAAACCCTTCATGGACGTACCACCAGTGACCTGTTCTGAGTTTTCCCCTGGTGTTTCCCATTCACACCTAACCTAGCATTGTTAAAAGCTAAGGCGCCAACAGTCACAACCACAACAGGTCCCTCCCTCTTGTTACCAGAACAAGCAGAAGAGACTGAAGTTGCTCTGCATCGCATAGTGTAAAATGGATAAATTATCTTATTTTACAAGCATCATATCATTTGTCAGTCCTATCCCTTTGGGGATAGGACTGGACGTCTCCAGTATGACCGACGTCCTGTTCTTACGTTCGTACTCGGCCATCTCTTCAGAGAGGCTGCATTTCACTGTGGTCCTGTTCCCTCTGATTGTGTGTCTTGGACTGTCAGCTAAACTGTGTTATAGCATGAGCTATGGCCCACCAGGGGCCCTAATGAACACCAGGCTAGGGGTGCATGCTGTGGTAAAATCGTCCTATTAATTAATGGTGTAATTAAGGTTTTGTCAGTGACACGCCATAGGCTGACGGGGATGGATTAGTTGCTAGGTGGTGCGCCAGGCAGTGGTGATTCGATAATGAATGGCAGCTATTACCAGCAGGTTGGGTGGTGATGGGACAACCTGGGAAGGTCTGGCTCACATGCCATATTGTATTTGATCTTTGTTAAGCTCTCTGTATTTCTGTTCCTTTCACTCTCTCTTCATCTCTTTTCTCCTTTCCCCCTCTTTTTCACTCTCTCTCAGCCTCTTTATACCTCCCTTTTTCTCTTTCTTCATAACCCTTCTTTCTCTCTCATTTCTCTCTCTTCACATCTGATTTCTCATCTTTTGTCTCATTCTAGCACTCTCTTGTCAGACTCTTTCTATCACTCTTTTCACTCTGTCGCTATCTTCTTTTCTTTCACCTCACCACACTTCATCACTGCCCAGCTCGCCTCCTCTCATATGTTTGTATCATCAGCACTCTGATCCATCAGACCCCCCTTGCTAAAATAGATGTCTAAATGAATGTCTGCCAATTTAGACTACCAAATGACGTCCATATAGCATAGCATACCCAATTGTATGCTATTAGAGGATGAGAACCAGAAGGTTACAGAAAATGGAAAAGAGATGTGTACATGCTCCATAGATAGGTTCCTTTATTTCAGTGCCAACATGGAGCAATTTTGTATCGGGCCAGAAAAAGGCAGCACTCCATGGTTTAAATCCATGATTTTTAAACCGGCTCTCCCACAAGCCTGCATCGACTGAGAGAGTGTTCGCTGATTGGCCACCCTGGAAACCAGCGAGCAATTTGAAGGGTGTAAGCTGGATATGAGGGGAAATGGAGGCACAGTCTCTGATTAGACTGTCAATTAGAATCACTTTACCACTGTTCCATATGGCTCGCACCAAGAGGGTGATTGCAATAGAAGTGTATGTCATTTCCTCTCTGGTCACAGAGCTGAGGTCGGGGGTTGCCAGTCAAACAGACCAGAGAAAGAAAGCCTCAGGCCGAGGTTGTCAAGAGGAATTATTTCAGCACTGTTGAGAAACAGAACGGATGGTGGATGTGGTTCAGGAATGTTCACAGCACCAAAGCTTCAGAAGACTTAAGTTTCAATCATGACCACAGTTATTGATAGATGGAAGGAAGGGAGGCAGAGTGGGGGGACAAACCGGCTCCTCACACAATTTCTTTATTTTTTTGGTGTGTTTTTTTAATGCTGCCAGAACTGCAGTTTTACATAGTCTAACTGAGAAGCTCTCATCAAAATCCATAACTCTCTTAAATTATTCAAATCAAAAGGATTGCATGTAATATTAAAACCTCTTCAGGCACTGTGCAGTGGTTGGGAAAAGTAGAACTGGTTTGATGAAATAAAAGAGTTTGGAACAGAGCTTATTCACCTCCACAGACATCAGTGCTGTCACGACCAATCACATGACAAGTATTTGTCCTCAGAATTTGTCCTAGCAGGTCAAGGAAGCCGCAACATTAAGAGAATTTACAGTGATACCATGTCATATTTTACCTTTTTATCCTTCTAACAATATCTGTTTTGTGTTGCTGACGTTTGCGCCCAAAGAATCGTCAGTGTTTTTCAATTCTTTATCTGTCTTTCCACTGATAGCAAAGCCACTGTCATACTGAGACCTTAGCATGCATAAAGCCTAAAAACCAATTATGAGGTGCTCAGTGAAAGAACTGCATTGAGATATTTTTCAGAAAGCAGAAAGTCCGTGAAATCGCTATCGACTGCCATGGCAGTTTTCTTAACTGATGGGGCAGTCTGTGTCAACGGGATTCGTACTTGAAAAACTGTTTCAACAATCACCATTAATTCAGCAGCTTTGGGGAGTGCGGAGGGGGTTAAGAGTGAGAAAAGTAGCAATCAGACAAGATTCCATGGACACAATTTCAATAATGGGTGTGGGTATTAAAAGAGAATATGAGTGAGTGAGTGAGTGAGTGAGTGAGAATGTGTTAGTGTGTGAGTGAGTGTGCGTGTGTGTGTGAGTTTGTGGGAGCGAGCGAGTGAGGGAGAGAGGGAGTGAGGGGTTTTGGAATGAAGGCAGGCCAATATCAGTCATGGTACTCTTTGATTGTGCATCATCCTGTTGCATTTGAAGACTTTTGGGATTTACAGACATGATTGACAGCTGTCATCATGTCCATCACCCAAACAGTTTCATGTCTTCCCTGTTCTCAGGGAGTCAGATGGCTGAGCGGTTAGGGAAGCGGGCTAGTAATCTGAAGGTTGCTAGTTCGATTCCCGGCCGTGCAAAATGACGTTGTGTCTTTGGGCAAGGCACTTCACCCTACTTTCCTCAAGGGGAATGTCCCTGTACTTACTGTAAGTCGCTCTGGATAAGAGCGTCTGCTAAATGACTAAATGTAAATGTCTATCCTGGACCCACATCGACCTGGACAGC
Source organism: Osmerus eperlanus (assembly GCF_963692335.1). Lineage (NCBI taxonomy): Eukaryota > Metazoa > Chordata > Actinopteri > Osmeriformes > Osmeridae > Osmerus > Osmerus eperlanus. The sequence continues at coordinate 3,101,115 of NC_085038.1, forward strand.
CCTCTCAATCACCCTTCCATCAATGAGTCTACATTTTCATTTCATGTTTATTTTATGTTGGATTTAGATCCATTTCAATATGTCAAGTGAGCTAGAGGTTGGTGGTATGTTTTGGGTTATGGGCTTGAGGTTTAAGCTCTCCTAGCTGGAAAACCCTTGCCCGTCCGGTCAAGGAAAGAGGATTCCTGACAAGCTCACCTGGCTTGTGACCTTCCACATCTCATTCTCAGTCAAGTGCTTGCTGTGCTTTCCAGCGTAATTTTGCTGCCTCCATGATAGCAGCTGCTGCAAAGGAAATAATTCATTTTGTGGGGAAATCAATCATACAAGTTTCTTATCATGCTGACCTGCTTCCATATGAAATGCAGTTTGAAAACATACAATAGAATCTGCAGCTGGCATGGCCAGAATGTTTTTAAACAGATGTCTGTTAGATTGGAATATTTGCATAATATGAACACGTAAGATGTTTAATTTAGAGCCCTAAAATGTATAATATGGTTTTGGTTGAATATTAAATGGACTATATACTTTCAGAATGGCTGCTGTGCATACATTTTCAATCTTGCAATTTTGAATGTAATGTTGGGAATGTGCCTTCAAACAATTAAACCCCACCAAGAAGTGTCACTATGTAACATTCTGTAACTTTTGTAACTTAACAACAACAACAACATATAAATCTATCTAACAACTATCTAAACCCAACTTCAGAAATGCGTTTGCTAGATTATAAATTCAGTCGTGTGTTTTTGCTACAATGTTTAAGTAACTTAATATGAGGGTAAGCCCTCATCCGTCTTGCAAGCTGAAATCACATGCTGCATACTGGTAACTGAAAATGGAGAGGGGGAAGGAGGGAGGGAGGGAGGGAGGGGGGGAGGGAGGATGGGAGGGAGGGGGGGAGGGAGGATGGGAGGGAGGATGGGAGGATGGGAGGGAGGGAGGGAGGGGGGAGGGGTTTGCCACTGCAAAGCAAGAGAAGCTACGTATATCAGTCTGATCAGTCTTCCGTCGTTCCTTCAATCTCCTGATGATGCAGGTGTGACGTGAGGTGAAACGATGTGTATCACAAACTCAGGAAGATCGATGGCTCCACCCTCCCGACCGTGAGCGAGACAAAAGACTGAGCCGGGAACGAGGGCTAGGGAAGAAAGGAGAGGAAGGGCGGGACACGTCTAAATGAGCTGACTGAAACAGTGGAAGGAGTGTGTGTTTGCTTGCGTGTTGCAGGTGTGTTAGCTTGAGTGTGTGTGCATACGTGTGTTTGCATGTGTGTGTGCATGCGTGTGAGTATGTACAGCATGTGTGCATTTTGACATGTGTGTGTCTGTCTGAAGCTGGGGAGTTTACTGTTGTGAAAAGGGAGTGGCACAGGCCAAAAAGGAGAACAGGGGAGAAGACAGACAAGCTTAACCAGCGCCTCTGACAGGGTTCATTTCCATGGAGTCTGTTTGCTGGGTGTGGGCCAGGATGTCAGACGGTCCAGCCTAATAGGTCCCTGAGAAATCACAGCAAGGTTGTCGTCAGAATATCTATCAGCTCTGCTTTCCCCACCTCTGCAACCAGGTGTAAGTGTGTACACAGCGCCTGGGCAAACACAAGGACTCCTGGCGACGGATGAAAAAGCTGGGCAGGCCGAGAGCAGGGAGAGAGGGAGGGAGGGAAAGAGAGGGGAGAGAGGGAGGGAGGGAAAGAGAGGGGAGAGAGAGGGAGGGAGGGAAGGAGAGGTGAGAGAGAGGGAGGGAAGGAGAGGGGGAGAGAGAAGGAGGGAGGGAAAGAGAGGGGAGAGAGGGAGGGAGGGAAGGAGAGGGGAGAGAGAGGGAGGGAGGGAAGGAGAGGGGAGAGAGAGGGAGGGAGGGAAGGAGAGGGGGAGAGAGAGGTAGGGAGCGAGGGGGGAAAGAGGGAGAGGGCACAGCAACTCATGGATAATTGTGCACCACTCTCATCCTACCTGCTTGTTGAGATCTCGTGTTGAATTGGTGGGTTCAAATCCACCTACGGTTTGGAAAAAGCTAAATGAAAGTATTACATTCAAGATGGTTAGTTGTTGTGAATGGGTAGGATTCCCAAAAGTCCTCATCACTATAGAGTTTAATATGTTATGGAATTGTTTAGCACTGATATACTTTCTGACTTCATATACATTTATGAAGCCAGAAAGATGTCTTCGTTGCTGTCAATACCGGTTGCTATCCCAACATTAACGCCTGAGCAAGTACATTATTTAAGGCCATCACCCCCTTTTTTTTTTACAAACGTTTCACATCCTGTAGTTGTTATAAAGTGTTAGACTTGTGTAATCTATTCTGATACAGAAAGATTGAAACAATAAACTGTGACATTCCATCGATGAAGTGCAGGTTTGAAGGATTGAGATGTTTCTAGCTGCTATCACGGATGATCAATGTCGGCCCCTAACGTTCCTGTGTCTCTCTCTCTGTTGGTAAAGACTCCAGGAGAGCGCCTCGCCTGGGGGAACGCGTATCAAAGACAGGCACTCTGAGACAAGCACACAAGCTCCATATAGCATGCTCTTTGTGCTGCCGTGAATGGCCTGTTAGGAAGACCTAAGAGAACACATGAGAGAGAGACTGCAAGAGAGAGAGGGAAAAAAGGAGTATGAGAGTTAAAAATAGGAAAGAGAGAGAAAGAGAGAGAGAGAGAGAAAGAGTGCAAGAGAGAGTGAACGAGAGAGGGAACGAGACAGAAAGAGAATGACTGTGACTGAAAACAAGCGGAGAAACACAGTGACCCACTGTATGCAAAAGGGAGAAGACTAGAGAAGAGAGTGTCAGTCAGAAGTCAACAACGACATAGGTCCACAAAGTCAGGCTATGATTTTTTGTTTCTCTGGACTCACCACACTGACGTGAATTCAACGCATTAACAGTTGGTCACTAATCCACAGTAAACACAAAGCTTTAGAAATATCACTGCTTTGATACACTATGGAAATGGGACTGGATTCTGGGGTGGGGTGGAGGGGGCCAGTAGCCTCAAACTGGTACAGGATATTACTTTGAAAAATGTAATAACTTTTTTGTTGTGCTTAGCCTCTGAGGATTAATTAAAAGCTAGGGAACAATAATAGACAGAGAACAGAATATCACAGACATGTAAATTTTTCCCTCAAACAAAAAGGATGACTTAAATGTAAATGTGTGTATTTTTCATGAACCGAATGAAGACTTTAGACAAAAGTGCAATTAAAGTACAGCAGTGTTTGGAGTACGACTGCAGCCCTTGCTAATACCCCCCTCTGCTCACTTAAGCTTTTGATTTGTCATTAGGCTCATTTATGTAACAAATCCGTGTGATTTGAGCTATTTATAAGTGACGTGATCTCATGTCTGCTTCCTCTGCGTTTCCTTGTTCTTTTGCTGCAGGATTGTGGGGAGAGGTGAGGAAGTCGTACCTTTGATGGGATAGACCTGGAACCGGGGTGCTCCTTCCTCTTTAAAAGAACGCTTGTCTCAGACATCTGGGAGACCCTTCTCAACGTAGCACGTTTTGTTTAGTTGTGGCCATTTTGGACTGTTTTGTTTCTACCCCCTTCGACGCTGCTTGACACCCTGACTACCCACTATGCCTCGAATATGTAACCTCACATCAAAATGCAATTGTTGATTCCTTCTGCCACATACTGTAATTAGAGACAAGTTGATGTTGCCCTGCAACCAAGGGGTAGGGATGGGAAAAGGGAAAACCTGTATGTTTTTTGTGTTTTGATTCCAGTCAGAAACACAATGGCACGCTGCAGGTAGGCTACAGTGTGCAGTCTAACATCGCTTTGATCTGTGCCCACTTGAAGAATTGCCTTTTCTTAGCAAGATTACATTTACATTACATTTAGTCATTTAGCAGACGCTCTTATCCAGAGCGACTTACAGTTAGTACAGGGACATTCCCCCGAGGCAAGTAGGGTGAAGTGCCTTGCCCAAGGACACAACGTCAGTTGGCATGACTGGGAATCGAACTGGCAACCTTCGGATTACTAGCCCGATTCCCTCACCGCTCAGCCACCTGACTCCAAGATGAAACAAAACGCGTGTCAGAATGTTACAATACAAACATTGCTCGGAATAATATTAAGCTCACAATTGATTAATTGATTTCAGTTACATTGGCTCCAGAGATTAGAAAAAGCTTCTTATATATATATATAAAATATATATATTCTTGAGCCCAAGCATGTTTAAGTTGAAGAATTATTCTCAAAGGATAAAGTACACCTGTGTTTTTGCAGAAACGTAAGGCATGAGGATCGAGTTGTGTGAAACTTTTTCTCTTTCTCTGATAAAACAAAAGAGATGGGACCCTCCTGTAGGTTACATGATGGATAAAGTGCACTTTCAGCTAAATCATTAGTCTAAGTGTCTTTTCTGGGACGGAAGGAAGAGGCAGAGACAGTTCTAATGGTCATACTGTATAAATATCTGGGTTGTGTTCTTGCCGTACCCTCACGACTCCCATTTCCTCCGTCTCTCTTCCTCTCTCTATCTCTTCCACCTCCACTCTTTCATCTTTCTCTCCATCTCCCATCTCTCTCTCTATCCTCTCACTCTCTCATTCTTACACTCTCTTTCTCTCCCTCCTCTTTCTTTCTCACATAAGTGTACGGAACTAGTGCAACTCCCCCCCCCCCTTCCTTACAGCTACTTACTCTCTAGAACCCTCTGGTCACTGATGTCCTTGTTCCAAGACAAGGCACATTCCACCGAGGCCTGTAACTGTATTAGGTACAGTAGAGAGAAGGTCACTGGAGAGGGGTCAGTGTCGTGTGTCTCCTTTGATGAGATTACTGGAACGTAAGTGGCCAAAATGTCTGAATGTGTTTGAGAATGGATTCGATGGATTCGATGCATCCGATTTTGCAAATGCACATCCTGCATTAAAAACACAGTGATTGAGGGAGAAAGTGCATAAACTCCATGATTGTGTTGTACAGATGTTCCTTAGAATGCATTATGTGTCATATTCTATAATTTGGTTTCCTATTCCTTCGAAATGGAGTTTGAATTGGACTTTAAGACATATTTTGGTTTAACAACGTTACCTTAAGAGTGAGTTGAAAGCAACAAAAAAATCAGTTTATTGATATTATACGATTTTAGTGGCACCATATGATTTCCTAACATTCCTACAGTAAAACGTACAGACTTCGACAATAATTACTCAACTGACCACTACTTCAGGACTGCCTATTTCAATAATCAGATGTAGATTGCCCGGGTAACTACTGGGATTTATTAGATTGTTGTTGGAGCCACCTTTAAAGTGTTCTTGCTATGACAGCAAAAGGCCTGTTTCATCTTCGGTTGAAAGATGGTCTTTTCAAGAGTAGCACTTTTTATCAGTAGCTTCCAAGTATTTTAATGTGAACTTCTCCTCAATCAAGAAGAAATAGATTAAAAATGGAAATGAAAGACAAGTTATGAAGGGAAAAAATTCCTTGCCTGGAGCTTGGAGAGATGACATTAGAAAATGTCTGTCCTTTACCTTTGTCTGAAAAATACTTTAATCCGACTTATTTTAAAACATTCATAGGGATGTGTACAGTGGATGACCAGTCTAAAACCACTGACTTTACACACTGACTTACTTCATTCATGTAGAATGAATTAAGTAAAATTATCCACTATAGTGTTCAGTCAGATTACTGTTGACCATGACTTGCAAGACATAACATGGTTAGAATAACACAAATAACATGAATCTTTATAGTGGATGGTAAAGAATGTAATACTATCACTGATGTTGAATACCTAATTAACAGAACAGCTAAGAGGTAGGTCTATTGTAGAATAGTCGGCATTGCAATGACAATGTCACAAAAAGGCTACATAAATATTGTCGTCCATACTACATTTCTGTCACAACAACACAGAAGCGGTATGTGGTACGATTACATATCTCATCTGTTCAGTAAATGTGCTTCAAGTTCTTCAGCCATTAGGCCTTTAACAAACTTCTAAACTACACTCCTGAGGAATAGTAAAATGGTGGCGGTAAAACAGCCATGGCAAGGTTAGAACAGGCAGGCCTATATGTTTTTACATCGGAAGGTCTTATTGTTGAGGCGCACATTTATCAATCCTTGTTTGAGTTGGGTTTGCCCTTGAAGTCCTCACAGTGACATCCTGCCACGGGTGGAATCAAAGAGTTCAACTGTCTCCACACTCCGGGATGGTAATTAGAGGGCGGTGTCAGGAACCAAGAGTTTACGGAGGTTGGTAGCTGTATGTTATTTCTCGCAAAGAAAAATAAGCTGACATTTGCCAGGACATAGACTATTTCTCAAACAATACAATAACATTTGGGCTGACGAAGTAGGAGGCTATGAGTTAGGATGTAGCCTATATTCTCTTGAGATGTTATCGTTAAGGAATGTTAATCACACTCTAAACTAATTACAACCTCTAAATCATGTTTTTCGTTGTGACAGCTCTGACCAAGGCTTGTGTAGCCCTGACCTAAACCCTAAACACAGAAGCCTTCAAAAGGAAATGACAAACATTGACAAATGGAGAGGGAAAACAAGAAGACAGAGGTTCAGCACGTTGCATCACTAAAGCGCATATTTTTCTTTCTGCTTCAATGCAAACTATGCACTCTGAAATCTGTTCCTCTTTTCCCCCCGAGGAGTATACAGATTGTGACATTTGGCTAACCAGGTGTTACCAAGCGCAAATCAGATTGTAGCGTATTCTGATATCAGCATCCGGTTGGATCGGTATCCCAAGGGAGCATACAAACAGTGACGTCCGGTTAGATTACCAAGCCCCATAGCGCTTTTCTGATTTCATGTGCCTTCTTTCAGGGAGAAGAATAACTGTTTACCAATAAACAGATGTTTGGCTCCTGGGGTTGTAAACGGTGACTGTCACATTACAATATTCAGCACAGCGAAGAGCACAAAGGAACATTTGTATGTGTACCTGCGCCTGCCCGCAGTGACAGTCCAATTTCATGGTGTGTCTTGCTTATTTTCTCAAGATGTTCGGTACCCTTATTGAACAATTCAAATTTGATTTGTGGCAAAAGGATGCTAAATGCCGCTGCCTGTGTCGAGCCGCCCAGCCCGGTAAATGCACACGCGATGCGCGGGGGCATGTTTCACTGATAAATCACATTGTTCATCGGCGGAGAAAATGACTTCTGTGGTTGCACTTAGGGCCTAGATGGAGAGAATGGGCGGCCGTAGCGTAGCCCTGTTGGTATTCCCCATCCTTGTATCATGTGTAAAACGTTCAACCCTCAAGAGTGTCGTCCTACACATACCCTTGGGTCAGCTGGAAGAACAAGGTAGGAGAACCAGGGTGCGAATTACAGGGGGGTTTGTGGGGGGGTCTGACCCCCTTAATTAAGACTTGGACCCCCCAAAAGAGGTAAAAACAACAGGTTGGGGGTCGATACACGCCCTGGAGAAGAAGTTGACCCCCCCCCAATTGTCATTGTATAATTCCCGCTCTGAGGAGAACCCCGTTGTGGAACGATCAGAAACCGTGTTCAACAATGTTGAAATGCATCGGAACGAACAGCAACGCACGCGCGAAAACAATAGAGGAAATTGTAGCAATCAACCAGGTTGCTCTAACGATGTTTCATTAACAGAGATGTGTCGCTGGCTGCTCTCTGATTCAGGCATGTGTATGGCACTGTAGCGGGCGACATGCACGTTCTCCACCAACTATCATTACTAGTGTCTCTGTTTGCCAACATTGACAGTTATGTCAGGAGGATGGAGAATGAGTGTTGATCAACGTGACGAGTTGTCTGTCACAACAAATAGAGAGTGGATCTAGATGAATGTGCCTGCTGGCAGTTCAGAGGGAAGAAGGGGGGGGGGGGGGTCTGTGCACAGTAGGACACTCTTGTTACACCATGACTAGTTTATCCACTCTCCCTGTGAAGAGTATTTTCACAACATTCCCATCAATCACGAACGATATTCTGAAAATACACATCCATTTGCTTTCATCCCAAATCAAACCCACAATAAATGAGCCAGTGGGATTATTCCCAGATGTAGGCTACAGGACATACAGCACACATGCAGTGGTATGGACTTGACTGTGAATCCTCCTGGCATCGGCTCCAGTCAGCCTCCCTTCGCCATGATGACCAGTTGCGTCTTTTATATTCAGGGTAATGAAATAGAAATGGCCTTGGAACAGAGAATAATGGAAGCGACGGAACATGCGTTACACTTCAAAGCCCGGCAGGATTTTACTGTACAATATGATTATCTGGAGCTGTACATTAAGCTAAAATGATAGAGATCTGTAGCCGAGCAGGTGATTGGCTGCAATTTTCTGGCTTTTCTGAAATGTATCACGAAAAGGGGGATACAGAACTGTAGCTTCATTTCCAGTGTCATTATTTACATTTATTCATTTAGCAGACGCTCTTATCCAGAGCGACTTACAGTAAGTACAGGGACATTCCCCCGAGGCAAGTAGGGTGAAGTGCCTTGCCCAAGGACACAACGTCAGTTTGCATGACCGGGAATCGAACTGGCAACCTTCAGATTATTAGCCCGATTCCCTCACCGCTCAGCCACCTGACTCCCTTCCATTATGTATTGGAAAGTGGATATAGAAGGTGAGGAGGGTGAGAGGGGGGTGGTTGCGTATAGGGGTGTTTGTGTGTGATGGGCAGTGGGGAGGGGGGGTAGTGTGAATATTTGGCGAGTAAATGGGCGGTGTTTTTGAGGGGAGGAGGTGGGGGGGGGGGAGATCATGAATCCCCCCCCCAACCCTCCGCCGTCAATTCCCTGCTGTTGATAATGGTACCAGCTGTGTACAACAGATGTTGATCCTCTTGCGATGGCTTCCAATTTCCCCATGGCAGAGTCAGGGGAGAGACTCTGAACAGACGAGGGTCCACCAAGTGAGACTAGTCATTAGCAGGAGAAAGCATGTGAAAAGAGATAGAGGGCTTTGAAGAAGAATTTTTTTTTTTTTTTGATTTTCACAACAGGCCAGTCTGCATTATGGAGGAAAGAGCAAAAAGACGAAGGCGTGTTGTGAGCTTGTGAAAAGGGCGATGTTGCGTAAGGAGCTTCATTGTCAATGAAGTGGTAATGCACTTGGGCGACGCACATTGTGGCCTTGTCTTGAAATGCCCTACTCCAACCATCAGCCATTCATCAGCTAGCGTGCCCTGTCGCTGTGCTGTCAGACTGCCGTCGCCAGTGGAACGTTGCGTAACTAGTAAGGAGTTCTTACCAACTTATGTTATGAAGGACCTCTTTTCAGATACTTTCTTGCCTTGTGTCCCACGTAGTCTGCTGCCGCAACCCGTTTCTCTCTTACATACATAAGGCACATCAATTACTTCAGTAATTATGGGCATTATTCATCAGGCATGCAAAGGTACAAGGTTGTGTGTGGTATTTAGTCACAGGATGTCATCCCCTGTTCTCTGAATACAAATGAGGCCGTGGTCAAGACAAAACGTTCCTTGATTAAATGTCACCACCATTAGTGAGGAAATTAGCTCCTTCTTCTACAGTAGGTTGCACATCATTTCAACTCAATACATTAGGACTTAAATTCAGTTTTCTTGCCCTGTTGCTACAAATTCTAGAAGTGAAATGAAGGATGATATTGAATACCTTTTTTCAGGCGTTCTCAATGCTGTACACTGTTCCATCTTTTGTTTGAAGTGACACACATCTTTTCTGTGTTCTGTCAACACATCTTCATTACAGTGTTGTGCTTATGGTCTTATTTCAAATCACATTAAAATGAATGTTAAAGTATCCCTATAAAGTTTTCCAAGGTGCTAAGGTGGCTAACTGAGAACAACCACCTCTCTGTGTGAGTCGACAACTGTTTATGTGCACTGAGGAGAAACGACTAAGTAAAGCTATGCATATTATCATATTGTAATCACAGCTTATTCAAAATAAGCTTGTGGAGTTTGTGACAAAACTAATCTGATGACACGTAGTCTCAACCTTTACATTACAGTAAAACTGCCAACCCAACTGTCACTGAGAAGGACATTTAGACAACTGAGCCATGATGACCTTCAAAGTTAACTATCAGACTACCATCCGTTTAGAGGGTTCTTTATATGTGTATCTGATGCAGCTCATCCTGAACTATGGAACTTGTACGTATGACCCAGGTTTGTCTCCTCACACATCAAATCATGGTTGAAAGACTCAAGACTCGGAAGCAGTCAAAGCCCCTTTTTTATCCGTCTATATTCCGTCTGGCTAGTAGGAGTACATTAAACCAAGACTAAACCCCTTTTCAGTTACATGTGAGGATTTTGTTATGATGAAAAATACATCTATGGGACATGAGATGTCAGCCACCTGGTTTTGAAGGTGAAGCTCATCCAGGTACCTCAGGGCAGTGTCAATCATGCTCCGGCAACGCACTCTAACCCTTCCCTGTTGGGCCTTAAACTGTCAGGAAAACCTTGACCCGGCACCTGTGAGGTATAAATCCAGTAAATATTGTATTTTTGTTATTTCCTCCGCCTTTGCGGACCCCATGCAGTTTGTAGTTGTCAGTCTTCTCCCTCAACATAACGGTGGTGCCATGCAAGCTGTCAGGACACCTGACTCTGTTCCTGTCTGTGAGGGTGGGGGGGTGCTAGGTTAGGAGAGGGCTGGGTGGTAGTGGGCTTGGTGGAGGTGAGGAAAGGTGGGAGGGAGGCTAGTTGGGAGTAGGCTAGGTGGAGGGGAGTGCTAGGTGGGAGTGAGCTAGGTGGAGGTAGGGGGATCTAGGTGGAAGTTGGGGAGGCTAGGTGATGGTTGGATAGGTGGAGGGGAGTGCTAGGTGGGAGTGGGCTAAGAGGGGTCATGCTTGATTTCAGTGCTGGAGTAGAACGTGACCGATTCCTGCTGTTCTAACACGTCCAACAACGGTCCTTCCCCAAACAAGACCTAAATTAGATACCAGTTCTCCTTTAGAGTTATGCAACCGTGAGGTTGGTTCACAGAATATCATCCCTGAGAAAGAGAGAGTGGGAGTGCATACCCAGCAGCATACCCCTGGAACTGTTTCGTCTAACGGGGCGTCTAGCAGAGAGCGATGGGCGAGTCTTTTATTCCATTCCTGATCTCAGTGGTTGTATCCCTTTGTTGAGCCTGGCTGTAGCAAATAAGTGGATCCATATCCACAAGGCTCTGACTAGGTCTGACGGAGATAAGACCATTTTTAAATGTGGCTGGTATTATGTGGGTTTTTATCTTTGTGGCAGTTAGAGTGAAGAGTATCTAGGCATAATGCTCATTCCATTATAAGTATCCCTGGCAACAGTTTACATGAAGGCTACATTAACTACCACGTAACTGTAGAACAATATCTTTACCAAACTGTGTTATGATAACACAATCTTCAACTGCCCCTTTACAGCCCCCACTTACCCCTCAACCACCCCTTTTACTACAGCTGTCACTGCATTGTACTGTGACTATGCTGGTGTTACTATTCGTCAAACATGTTCATCATGTACACAACTCCATGTTTCTGCATCAGTAGAGTTGGGGTTGTAGGGGCATTTGAATCTCTATCCTTTTGTCTTTTCACAAACCATCACACAAAACACGACTTTTCTTTTTGAGTTGTTGAAAAATGTGGTCGCCCTTAAAAACTTGCCTCAAACACTGAAAGCATAGCAGGTGTTTACAGCGGCATTAGCCTTTACAGCTGAACGAGCCAGAGACTGCAGATCGAAGCGGGTTGTATGTAGCATGTTAACAATGCCGTTCCTGCCCCTGCGGAGCAAGCAGGGAGCAACAGGCCTTCTTACATGTCATGTGGGGCCGTGCGAGTGATGGACAACTGAACAAGAGGGCAGCGCAGAACTGACAGCTGTCCTCGCGGAGAACAACGGGGACTTGGCACGTCGCCAACTCGTGTGGTTTGCTTAACAAAGTAAACCGCAAGCAACGAAACATGCAAAACCAGAAAGAAAAACCGATGTGGGAATGTCCGCTCATCATTGTCACCTGTGTTGTTAATATACGTTACCTGATCTCTCACAACTCCACAGAGGCAAATAGTCTTATTGTTGGTTTACGTGTATCCAGGTCCACTTTTTAGTTTCCAGTGTTGTTGACCTTATTGCTTGGGGTGAAATGAAACCAAGTGCACATCAAGTAGGCCTGGATGGGACATATTTTAACCTGTTATCAGTCTGTTAACGTGTCATGCCTCAGAGTATCTTCTGTCGTGTCTGCTAACAGGGCTTCCTGTGTTGTCATGCTAACCCACTGATTGCCAGTCTATTCATGAATGTCATACACGTCAACGCAGAACATATGCTACTGGCACAATGACTCTTAATTTCTCCGCCCTGGTCCATTCCCTCCAAATTGCAACCAAGGTTGACATTTTCTATTCTGTGTCTCATTTGCAGGACGAGAATTGCTAGTTGTCATCTGATACAAATGCCTCATCACTGTTTGCGGTGATTTGAATGCCAAAAGCTTGCGATGCCAGTGAAACGGCGCGTGATGAAGTCACCTAGCATTTACCCGGCAGATGCTAATGGTTGGCATGTGTTAACATCCAGGGAGACTCACAAAGAAAACCACTTTCCATTAGCCAAAATGGAATTATCCAGTAACGTGTTGTCTTCTTTTTTTTTTTTTTTACTTGGACAAGTAAACAGATTTTATTTTTTAGGCTTAGTTGTTTTTCAATGCATAAATTACAATTGTATTTATCGCTGTCTTATCAGTATTCCCCCCTGACTCCTCAAACGGTTTGTGAAACATTAGTCAACTGCAGAAGTGTAATTGAATTCATGGCACAATAGTCATTTTCAAATCAAAGCAAATTTGTGTTCCGAGTTTCATACAGGGATGCAATACATTGTGCTTTACAACAAACTAAGAAATGTCATATATTTTATACTCATAATTATAGAGCAGATAATGTAATCTGATGTAGCCTACATATCTCTGTCTCTACCTCCATCTCTCCATCTCCCTCCCACTCTATTGCTCTCTGGCGCAGACCACAGAATGGAATATCTCCTTCTCTCCTTCTTTATCTCCCCCTGTCTCACCCATCATCTGTCTCACCCATCATCTGTCTCACCCATCATCTGTCTCACCCATCACCTGTCTCACCCATCACCTGTCTCACCCATCATCTGTCTCACCCATCACCTGTCTCACCCATCATCTGTCTCACCCATCACCTGTCTCACCCATCACCTGTCTCACCCATCATCTGTCTCACCCATCACCTGTCTCACCCATCATCTGTCTCTCTCTTTCTTACTCCCTCAATCTCCCTCATTTCTCACTCTCGTTCTCTGGACTACTCCACGAAATACAGTATCCCTCTCTCTCTCTCCTTCTATGTCTCTCCCTCCCTCTCTCTCTCTATGAGTATGCTCATGTATTCGTTCTCAAAAGGTCATCTCGTCAGACCAACAAACATGGTCCAAACCACATCCTCCAGTTGTCTCCGTCTGATTTACGAAACACTGTAGTTTGGAGATGGTAATCCCTCCCTGGCCTATGTTCTGCTCCTCCACAGAACAGGTAATGAAACATGACTCGAGGTTTTTCAAAAGGAAAATATAAATTCCTGTTGCTGTTCTTGGAGTTCCTGTCCTCTCGCTATCCTGATTGTTCTCAGAGTTGTGCGCTGCAGCGCGTGGTTTACAGAAAAGAAGAAAAGAACAACAACAACAACACTGAAAACATCTGAAGGGATCTCAGTAGTAATAAAAGCTTTTACCCATTCACTTTGTGCTTCTGTGATGCATTGTGGGTTGTTTAAGTGGCATGACAGCCCCCTCCCGCCTTGCCCATTTCCCCCTCACACTCCCTGACTACTGAAACACTGTATTAGGTGGGAGACATTGAAGCAGATCGACCTGGAAACTGAGGTGACTGAGGGAAGCAGAGCCACACTGCAGTGTTGAAGCAGGAGGCTTAGGTCATGCATCACTTTTTCTTCATGGATGTTAAGATGCACTCAGCCTCCTTGAAGTAAAACAGATCTTGGTGTAGACAGACACTTAAGGCTTGACCCTGGATTGCTACTATACACGTCCGCACTCTGTTGTGGACATAAAAGGGGATGTACACATTTGACAGTCTGTTTTATGTTGTAAACTCTGGCCACAGAATAACTGATCTACATGGTTATGTAATGATACTCTCCTCTTTGAGTCAGCATTGTGTTTCTCTGTTGCTTGCCCAGTCGTAAACCTCAACTCCTGGACGCGTCGAATTCAGTCAGTCGGGAAATACTCGGCGTGTTCTTGAAGGCTTGGAAGGAGCTCTCTCTTCACAGAGTAGAGACGTCTTTTTAAACATCCTCACCTGGAGTCTTGGTGTCTGTTTTCCTGTGTTTGTTCCATTATCACACCAACACCTAGACTCTTATGGACAGATTTTATTAGCCTTGAGGTGAAATGCAACAGATGGCAGTTTTTGTCTCCGCTATCTTTGTGAAGTAGAACAGACAGCAGTTGGCAGGCTGTGTTGGCTACCTGGAGAATATTTTATCACCTGTTGATATAATAAAGTTATATTGAGACCAGATAATGAATTATGCAAACAGAAGCAGCCCATAAACAAACGTAGCATGCATCCCTGCCGACCCCAACACACACACAGACACGCGCTTCAGCTTGGCAGCCAACTTCCACAAAACAAGATGAAATTACAATGAAAGATGGAAAGCTCATGAAAAACTACATAAACAAACAAGGTTATAAAGAATTGAAGGAAAACAATAGTCTGTTTGGAACACTGCCGTATTCTCATCGTCCATTTCTCCCAGGGGCAGGAGAGCATCGAGTTATTAACACACAGGTGGTGGATGTTTCAATGCAGACAAAAAAACTCCTCATCTATAGACAAGCCAGCAATTAATTATTAACAAGAAACTGTTGAAGAGTAGATGGACAGTTATATTGTTGAATGTTTTAAAGTAAAGTTTTAAAATCTCAAGTATATAAACATGACGTACAGACTTTTCACATTTAGTCATTCAGCAGACGCTCTTATCCAGAGCGACTTACAGTAAGTACAGGGACATTCTCCCCGAGGCAAGTAGGGTGAAGTACCTTGCCCAAGGACACAACGTCATTTTGCACGGCCGGGAATCGAACCAGCGACCTTCAGATTACTAGCCCGATTCCCTAACCGCTCAGCCATCTGACTCTTTGGGACATGCACTGCACTGTTTGTCTAAACCCCCCCGGTCATTTATAGTAACCAGACACTTGCTTCTCCTTATAGGGTGAGATTTGACAAGATTTCACCAAGGGTGTTAAAATCCAAACTACAAAATTACCTGTGTCGCATGTATGCACACACACACACATACACAAACGATGATGTCATTACTTCCTGCTCATTTACAAATTTCCAAGCCCAGAACATTGGCAGATGTTGAACACATCACTCACGCACACACGCGCACACACACCACTGTTCTCTCAGGTTTCAGAATCAACACTTCACATCACTAATCCCCTCCAGGCATTGACCTTTAGTCTTTTAAAGATTCCCATTAAGCCACTATTACAACAGGGCCCCTTTCCTCGCCATCCTCCCCTCCCCCCCTCCTCCCTTCCTCTCTCACTATCCTTTTTGCCAGCCCAACATTTACACGTCTGTCCTGTGACTCACTTTAAATACTTTTGTCTTGTTTTGAATCAAACCTTGAACGCTACAAAAACACAACGACTATTTGGATGTCAAGATAATGATATGATTGCTTGAGCCAGCGGTGTTACATTGTGTGTATTTGTGAAGCTGTGACTGTCTGTCTGCCTCATGTGGTAGTGCTCTCTCACAGTTTTAGTGCATGACCTCTGCTCGCTACGGCCCCCATGTAAGAGAGACATGTTCACTCCTGGAGATGTTATGACAGGTGATTTTGTTGTTGTCTTCTCACTCCACGCCATCCAGCAACGAACACAACACATGCCTAATTTAACTTAACAAAATATTCAAAACAAATCTGTAACATGGCGTCAACCAATCCTAGAATAGAAACATTTATCATAGTTATACTTGACAAGTTGTATCTCTGTAATGAGGGCTAATGTGAAATAATGCATCAGACTGGATGGTTTGACATTTACTGAGGGAAAGACATTTGCTCTGGATACAGCATGTCTTCATCCTGCCACTATCACACTGTTCCAGTCATATTATACTCAAATGGCAAAAGAGCTGAGGAAAATGAATGCAATTAGGAACCACTAAAAAGCACTGTTTGTGTGAGAGAGAGATGGAGTGAGTGAGAGTCTGTGCAAATGTGCTTTTGGGCGTGTGCTTATATCTTTGTGTGTGTACAGGTGTGTGTGTGTGTACAGGTGTGTGTGTGTGTGTGTGTGTGAAAGAAGTGAGAGAAACACGCCCTAGCGACACTTATTGATAAAGGGTTACTAATTTCTAGTCATTTATTCAGAATTGTTCTCTGTGGTACGGTTACCTTCCTGACTTATGAACACTGGTACAGAGCTTGGTTTCTGTGTGTGTATGAATCGGTGTTTCTATAGGTGTGTGTGTGTGTGTGTATTTGTTTCCAAACTTGCTTCACAGGAAACCAGCCTCAGAAGACCATCATGCTGTGAGGCAACAATGCAAGTTATTGTACCACTTTGTCCTATCTTCACCAAACACTGCAGTGAGGAGGAGTTCTGTGTACATTCACAATCATGTAACTCCATCTAACTGACTCTGGCAAACTCACAGTAGGAGTAGAGAGCGCTCGCCACGAAGCGAACATACAGGATTATCTTCTCCAAGATGTTTGAAGGCAAATCAGAGTCCTTGTTGAACAGGGAGGGAAGCTGTTAGCTTCTCCTTCTTTCTTTGACTGCTCTCACCAAACCGCTACAGACAGACTCGCCTTTTCATGTTTGAGGAGGAGAAAACGAGATGGCAAAGCTTGACCTTTCCCAGAACACGTCCTGAAAGTGATATGTGATTTGAATGTGTCAGAGAGAAAGGGAAGAGACACAGAAAGACAGAGAGAGAGACAGAGACACAGAGAGACAGAGAGACAGAGAGACAGAGAGACAGAGAGACAAAGGTTGAGAGAGAATGATAGATACACAGATAGAGAAAGCCAGACAGAGAACGTGATGTAATAAGATGGAGGGAAGAAAGTAAGATGAAGGGAAGAGAAGGAGGAAGAGAAGAGGGAGATTAGGGAAAAGGGGTGAGAATAGAAGGGGATATCTTTTGCTCACGCTGTCTAAAACATCAATCCACCAAGGGCATCTTTATTGATCACACAAGGTGTCAATCACTCTACTACATAGACTATTTATGAATGGAGTGTTGCCTCTCAAATACTAAGAGGGAACAGCCATAGATAGCCAGCCGATTGAAATTACACCTTCTGTGAAATCTGTGAAAATATTAATGACCTTGAATATTTTCTCGTTTTCAGTCTCTCTGCTTGACACGTAAGATCAAATACTGCCCAGGAAAGGATCAATACCGGCTCATGTCATGCCTCACCAGGTATACCTTCACTTTGTATTTTTTCTTACATCCAAACCTGATGATTCATGCACAAAGCCTTTTTTATTTCAGTCAAATACAACCTTTCTTAACAGCAGTGCATTCACGAAATTCTATTCAAGTCAATGAGTGGACGACTGCTCTTTACAGTTGACACCTCCGCAAGTGTGAAAAACACCCCAGTGGAACCTCGTTGCTGTCTGTGTGATCGTGAAGCTCCTCATGACTGTCCTCTGACTGCTTGGTATTGCGTGTCTGAAGCTGGACTGTTGCTGTGATCCCCACCATGTGCCGGGTGACCACAGTTTCCAGAAGAGAGAAGCTCTCGTAGACACTGAGCTGGTCTCGGCAAATGGCTCCAAATTCCTCAGAGTGCTGAGTTAGCTAGCGCAGGGATGGTGTGTGCGATGAGGAAAACACTAGTGGTGTTGCAGAGAGAAATGCAAGGTCTGATTCTTCATCTCCCCACTGGAGAAAGACCCTAACCTCTTTCAGCAGTGTTCAGAGAGGACAACATCTTGGTCCTGGGGTGTAGTTTTGTTTTCAAATATGAGTGGGACAGCTTTTTTTAAATAACCAAGGATGTAAGTATGATTTTCTTAATAAATAGTGGACAGATTTGCAATTTTCAATGTAATCCTACACATGTATAATAAAACCGACACCACTTTCCTGGTCACCCCATCATCCCTGAGGTAAGCTACACGTTCAAGACCACTTCATAGCTCAAACCAGGTGTGTAGAGTAGGCATACAACCGCAATTGTGGGCCCTAGACGCAAACGTTAAAACCACAAGCCGACACAAAAGACGTTCTCGCCATTAAAGCAGAGGTGTGTCCTGTTGTTGCCACTCTATAGAACGTCACGTGGAGAACGTCACGTCCCGTAACGTTCGATGAGGTTTGTCCCGGGTGTGGGGGTTTCACGGCACGACGTGCAAAGTGTTTCGTACTTCATTAACTCCCAGTGTTGAGCCCCGGCAGCTGTGAGAGAGCCTACTTCTCCCAGGCTTCTGCCCGTGGGAGCCCCTGCTGCTAACCCAATCACTGTCCTCCCTCTATGACTAACACGGAACACACACACGCGGGCGTGCGCTCGGAACACACACGTGCGCGCGCGTGCGCTCGGAACACACACCAAACACTGCCAACACGTGCCAAACATTGTCTCACTGCCAAGCAGGCACGATGTAAACACACACACACACAGACGTGGATGACACAGGCACACTTGCGACACAAATGCAAGACACACGCACACAAACAGATGCAACACACAAACGCACGCGACATATACACACACACGTATGCACACACACTTTGTTTATGAATGTCTGGCCTGCAGTCTTAGTTTCAGGTAAACATCACAAAGGTGGACAGACAAAATGGAACAAGAGTTTAACATCAAACAGTGTGCGGTTGCCAATGGTACCGTGAAACTGCAGTCACTGTTCACCTCTTTGAAGTGCTGATAGCAACTCCTAGCAACGCTGTTGGCATGGTAATAACATTTCAAATGTAAGGCCTACAATTATTATAAGAAGTCACAAGCTTCAGAATAAACATGACCTTTATTGCGTGCCATGGATGGATTCTCTTCTTAGTGAAGGTGAGACTGTTTAATTAGTGCACGTCTCAGAATAGGCAATCATAAGGAGTTTTTTATTTATTTGATGTTTCTACTCATGCTGAGGAACAATAGCTTTGATTTGAAAATAAAACACAATCGACACAGGCGAGGATGAGATTCCCCTCGTCTTTAACTTTATTTTTGTGTGAATCTGATCATCTCTTATGAATCACATTCAGAAGCCCTGGAGGAGGGTAGTCTGTAGTTTATTTTTCTCTCTTTCACACTACCCCTCCCTCCCTCCCTCCCACTTTCTCTCTCTCTCTTTCTCTCTCCCTCTCTTCCTGTATAGATGTCGGCAGATTCACTGGAATTTAAATGAAAGAAAAACAAGCCAGAAAATGCAAATACAGCATGCGCTGTACTTATCTCTCAATGTGCCGGGAAATAACTGGCTCTTTGTGGTACACCAGTTGCAGCGACATTATGCCAAAGATGGGAAAGTGCTTTCTCTGTGTGTGAATGTGTGTGTGTATGTATGTGTGTGAACATCTATGTGCATACATACATGCTATTTGTGAGTGTGTGTGTGCATGTGACACAGAAAGGGAGGGCAGGTACTATGTGTGTTGTTACGGGCGCCATGTTGTGGGAGTCAGACCTCCATGTGTCACTCCCTCTCCTCACCAGAATAGTGAACCTACCATGCAAGCTGAGGTCCTACTGCAGTGCCCTCGGTTCAAATCCGGCCTGGGCCCTTTGCTCCATGTATTCTCCTCTTTCTCTCTCCCTGACTATAATGTCACACTTGACTTAAATCTCTTCAGTAAAGCATGAAAAATGATACAGAAAAATATATCTCTTGGAAGAAGAATAAAAAAGAAAGTAGAAAAGGATTGAAAGGGATGTAACTGCCATCAATGTAGTTAAAATGCTGCACAAACATGCAGAAAAGAACATAATTGCCAAGGATCCTTTAGTGGCCTTGTACGGTGAGGAGTGGAGGAGGTAAACACACAGGTCTGTATAGCATTATTCATGAAGCCAATATCCTTCAGCATGGAAAAAGTCAATAAGTCAATCAGAGAATCAAACCAAGGTGAAAAGGTTGATTGACAGGAGGCACTCACACACACACCAACACACCATGCACCTAAGCACACACATGGACACAAATACAAACCATGTACACATAGACACCTACGCAAATACACTCACACACACACACACACACACCAAACCCACACACACAGAAAATGGTCTGGTGAAGCCACAGGGTAGGTCTTGTCCCCTCAGGCCTGTTCTTGTGTGTGTGCGTGTGTGTGTGTGCGTGTGTGTGGGGGATCACAGAGGTGGCACACACCTCCCCACCTAACCCCAAAGATATAGATATTACCACACTGCATTATTTATCACTGTGGTCAGCAGCTGAACTGACTTCTTGTGGGAAATTATTTGAAAGCTTCATTCAGCCAGAGATGCAAAGAAACCCTCATAAACCTGAGAGCGTTATTATCATCCCAGATTGTTGTCTTCCTCCTGCACCTTCTTACAGAATACTGAGCGTGGCTTGAAGGTGATCCAGCACAGATATCCGTCTCTAGCCCCTCTCTCTCCCATCCAGCACAGATATCTGTCTCTCATCCTCTCTCCACCCTCTCTCTCTCTCGCCCCTCTCTCTCCCACCATCTCTCTGTCCACCCTCTCTCTCTCCTTCCACTTTCTCTCTCTTCTCTCTATGCTCTCCACACACACACACACACTCCCATGCATACACTAAGACAAAGTCAGGCCAACACACGCTCTCACCGACAAGTGCAGAACTATGTCTGCCAACACTTCTTTTTCAGTCGCTCGCTCTCTCCTACAGTAAGCATGCTCTCTCACTCTCCTAAACGTGAACATACACAGAGACAGACGAGGCAGCCAGCATGTCCTAATGACAGGAGGACAGTAAGTGTGTGTGTGTGTGTGTTGGGGCGTGTGTGTGTGTGTGTGTGTGTGTGGGGGGGGGGGGGGGTTGTGGAGGGGGTCCAAGGAGTCACAGCCAGTTCTCATTGACACTGTGACTCCCAGCAGGGGCGCACCAGACTGGAAGCTGAAGTGACAGATCATCCTCAGACTTCTTCATCCAGATGGAGAGAACGGGGGAGCGGACAGGGAAGGAAGAACTTAGAAGAGGAGAGAGAGAAGGGAGGAAAGGAGGAGAGAGAGAAGGGAGAGGGAGAGACAGAGGAAGGATGTAGAGAGAAGGGAGGGAGAGAGAGAGAAGGGAGAGAGAGAAGTGATGCCCCCACAAGGTCAACTGTGCTAATGGACTGCAGGCCCAGTGGGAGAGGAGTTCCCAGAAGGCCTTGCTCTCACCTCAGACCACCAGGTCTTCATGCCAGAGGAAGCACGGAGCTTTCATCAATATTTGTAAAAAAACAAATATATATATAAACCACATTACATCCCTGTTCCTATCCTTTCCTATCATCTCTCTCTCCCTGTTTCTGTCTCTCTTGTCAACTGTTTCCTGTCCACCTTTCTATCTACTTATCTTCAGTACGTGTTTGTACAGAATTCTGATTAATATATTTAATTACTGTAATCTATTTTACCTCATTTGTTCCGGTGTACAATTAATTCATTCGGCCGTGCGGCCTTTTTTTGTGTTGACCTCTAGATGGCACTGTGTACCGTAATTCGCTCTCCGTCGCTTTATGAAGTTGACTGTATTGCAGGACGAATGCACCATACAGGACTCGGCGGAGGCGCTCAACAAAGATTATGAATGTGAGCGAGAAAATTGTATTTAATTATCATCTAATACATGAATTCGTTGATTAATACATTATTTGATTATTTAACGAAGGAAGGAAAACAACCAATACAAACAATTTAAACAATACCAATAAAGTAGGCTATATTAACACAATAGCTCACTATTATTCTCGGAAATTATGCGCATTTGTAGGTTGATGTGGTAACTACACGTGAATTAATAGTATGACTAGGGTTGAAGATTTTTTATTGTATGTATTAGCCTATTACATGTTGGAGTATGGAAAGTGGACTATGGTCCGATCTCTCTTGGTAGGAAAGCTACAGAGTTTCATAAAGGTATTTATGGGATTAGGTGTATTCATTTATATAATTAAATTATTTTCACATATCCAAGAGACAAGACCACGTAGGCTATGACAACTTCAAATAGTGCAAGCACTTGTTCTCCGGTGACATTGAGAGTCCGATAAGTGCGCATTGCAAGACCTATTGTCGAATTTCATTCACGATTGACTTGAAGTTTGCTCATTCTGAATGTGATAGGATGTATAAAAAAACACACCTCACATTCAGAATTACTATTTTACGCTATGCGTTCAGCAATGTCCTTGTTCATTAACTGGCTTTTAATCGATGCGCATTGTTTTGTTGTCTTATAGCTCAGGCTACCTCACTGTTCCTGATCACACGACATAGCTGTATCTACAAATCTATGCACAGAGACGATATAACATACTAAATACACCAGCAACACACATTTAGAAGAGGCCGGTGTTTCCTCTCCATCTCCGTATTGCCTACACCGGCCCGAGGCTTTCGGTTATGCATCTCCGCATCCCCCAGCAGCGCCTCCCGAGCGTTTCATCAGGGACTGTTCTGTCTCGGTAAGTGACGTTAGTTCAAACCAATCATCTCTCAGCTCAGCCCTTCCTCGCAACTGTAATAGAGAGGGAGTCCAATGACGAGAGTAGGGGGCGTCGATGTGGTGTACTTCAACCCCCCCCCTCCCCCCCGTGGGCTAACTCAGAGTTAGTGCAATATATTCAGTTCCAGAAGGAGAGAGTGAGGATAAACGGCGCACACCATTCTTCAGCAAGCTAATGGACTTGATACCGCTTATCACGGATTGAATCAGACTTCTGAAACTGAGAGCTTTTTGACGTGTTTTTTTTTGCCTTTAAATATATGCCACAATTGGAGACGCTATCTAAACGGATCCTATTTGAACTTGACACATAATGGGACAAGCAAGCACCGATCTTGCATTCTACATGGAGGGACTGAGCTAAACAGGTTGCCCGGTGCCACTGTTAAGTGCATCTTACATGGAAGATACGGGAGATGCGGAATGACTTTACGGGACCGTTTGTTCTAAGGACCACTCCGTGCGCCACTGATCACCTGGTAGCGTTCGTTATGAAGCTTCATTGACTACCGCAGTTTACTAGGTTATGTGTAGACAGAGCACTGCTCTTCATGGAAGTTTAATGACAAAAAGGACTGTGAATTACAAAAAAAGAGAATTTCCCCCCTCGCAGTTTTACTCTGAACTGCGACTGTTTGGGTTGTCAATGGAACCAAACATTTATCGTGTCTGATTTGGACGCATCTAACGTATCGACCGTAGGATATATTTATACTGGAATTACCTCGCATTTTCCTATTGATCAAGCAATATAGGGATTGTACGGGAGAAGGCTGGGTTCAACTGCAGCCTGTGAAAACGGCAGACTCATTCGGGTACCCTCACGCGCTAAAAGGGATTTCTTTTGGATACGGTAAGGACATAATATTGCCCTAAATTGAAATATAAATGTAATTGTGCCTCTTGCGTCGGTAAACTCTAATTCACTCGTTAGGAACTCGCACATTGCCTAATTTAATTTTATGAATCTTAATCATTTAAGTATAATGAATGCCTTCCACCGGTCTCTCAAGTTAGCCGAGTGCATGTAGCCTAGGAGGCGTTAAAATGAGTCGTTATGGACATAATGTGCAAGGTCTAGGGAGACGGGGATAAGTAAGAGACTTGAATGGCTGCCTTAATGGTTGGTGCAGTGTTATCTTATCATAAGCTTCTGGATGGAACGGACGGAGGGTAGATTAGACACGCTAAACCCGAGTCGGAGGGAAATAACTGGTAATTTACTTGCCACCGAGTATTGGAGACGTAGGTTGGTTTCATTGCCCTCATCTGCTGTTGATTCTGTTAAAAATATAGTGGATTTTCTGTGTTAAATTTGAGGGGTGAAGACCAGGGAGACCCAACACAAGGAATAATATGTTAAATAAGACATAATATGTTTTTTTATATATCATAATTGTAATTGTCACTCTCATTTATTCATAGGGCTGTGTGCGGAGTCTTCTCTCCCTTGTATGCAAGATTTCATGAATCCCCCATTGTAACAAAGCTACACGGGGGAAAAGTGTTTGAATCCTGGAGGTTAAAGGCAACGTTGTCCAGTAACCATGGATCTAAAGGATTTTTACCTGTTGGCTGCTCTTGTTGCCTGCTTCTGGCTAGACCCTGCGATAGCCCAAGAACTGATCTATCCCATCAGGGAGGAGCTGCAGGAGAATGTCCTCATTGGAAACATACCAAAGGACTTGAACATCTCCCATACAAATGCTGCCACTGGAGCGAGTGCTAATCTGGTGTACAGGCTGGTGTCGAAAGCCGGGGACAACCCTCTCCTCAGAGTTCTCAGCAGTACGGGCGAGATCTTCACCACCTCCAACCGTATCGACAGGGAGAGGCTCTGCCCCGGTCCCTCCTTCGAGGAGAGCGAGTGCTCCTTCGAGATCGAGGTGGTCATCCTACCCAACGACTACTTCCGGCTGATCAAAATCAAGATCGTCGTCAAGGACACCAACGACAACGCGCCCATGTTCCCCTCCCCCGTCATCAACATCTCCATCCCGGAGAACACGCTCATCAACAGCCGCTTCGCCATCCCCTCCGCCACCGACCCCGACACGGGGCCCAACAGCGTCCACAAGTACGAGCTGGTGAACGGCCAGAGCGCCTTCGGCCTGGACATCGTAGAGACGCCCGAGGGAGAGAAGTGGCCGCAGCTCATCGTGCAGCAGAACTTGGACCGCGAGCAGAAGGACACGTACGTGATGAAGATCAAGGTGGAGGACGGCGGAAGCCCCCAGAAGTCCAGCACGGCCATCCTCCAGGTTACCGTCACCGACGTCAACGACAACAGACCCGTGTTCAAAGAGAGTCAGATGGAGGCGCACATTCCCGAGAATTCCCCCATCGGCACGTCCGTGGTCCAGCTCCAGGCTACGGACGCAGATGTGGGGGCTAACGCAGAGATCAGATACGTGTTTGGGACCCAGGTGTCTCCTGCCACTAAGAGACTCTTCGCATTGAACACCACGTCCGGCCTTATCACCGTGCAGAGGCCTCTGGACAGGGAGGAGACGGCCATACACAAGCTGTCTGTGCTGGCTAGCGACGGCAGCTCCAGTCCTGCCAGAGCCACCATCACCATCAACGTGACGGATGTGAATGACAATCCACCCAACGTGGACCTGAGGTATATTATTAGCCCCATCAACGGCACTGTGTTCCTCTCTGAAAAGGATCCTATCAATACTAAGATTGCCTTGATTACAGTGTCAGACAAGGACACTGACGTCAACGGCAAGGTAATTTGTTTCATCGAGAAGGACGTCCCCTTTCACCTCAAAGCGGTTTACGACAACCAGTATCTACTGGAGACCTCTGCATTGCTTGATTATGAGGGGACAAAAGAATACAATTTTAAAATTGTGGCCTCTGACTCAGGGAAACCCAGCTTGAATCAGACTGCCTTGGTCCGAGTGAGGCTCGAAGATGAGAATGACAACCCACCAATTTTCACCCAGCCTGTTATCGAGCTGTCTTTTTTGGAAAACAACAAACGGGATCTTTTTCTCACTACCCTGAGCGCTACTGACGAAGACAACGGTAAAAATGCAGAGATAGTCTATCAACTGGGGCCCAACGCCTCTTTCTTCGATCTTGATCGTAAAACAGGGGTCCTGACGGCATCCAGGGTTTTCGACCGAGAGGAGCAGGAGAGGTACCTGTTTACAGTCACCGCTCGGGACAACGGGACCCCTCCCCTCCAGAGCCAGGCAGCTGTCATCGTCACCATAATGGACGAGAACGACAACAACCCCAAATTCACCCACAACCACTTTCAGTTCTTCGTGTCGGAGAACCTGCCCAAATACAGCACGGTGGGGGTGATCACCGTGACGGATTCGGACGCCGGGGAGAACGCGGCGGTTTCGCTCTCCATCCTGAACGACAACGAGAACTTCATCCTGGACCCTTACTCCGGGGTCATCAAGTCCAACGTGTCCTTCGACAGGGAGCAGCAGAGCTCGTACACCTTCGACGTCAGGGCGGTGGACAGCGGTCGTCCACCGTGTTCCTCCGCCGCCAAGGTCACGATCAACGTCATCGACGTCAACGACAACATCCCCATCGTGATTTACCCTCCGTCCAACACCTCCTTCAAGCTGGTGCCCCTCTCCTCCATCCCGGGGTCAGTGGTGGCGGAGGTGTTCGCCGTGGACGGAGACACGGGCATGAACGCCGAGCTCAAGTACACCATCGTCAGCGGCAACAACAAGGGGTTGTTCAGGATCGACCCGGTGACCGGGAACATCACCCTGGAGGAGAAGCCGGTCGTGTCGGACATCGGTCTCCACAGGCTAGTGGTGAACATCAGCGACCTGGGATACCCCAAATCTCTCCACACTCTGGTTCTGGTCTTCCTGTACGTGAATGACACTGTGGGCAACGCCACGTTCATCTACGAGCTCATACGACGCACCATGGAGACCCCTCTGGACAGGAACATAGGGGAGAGCAGCGAGACGTACCAGAGCGGGGACTACTTGACCATAATGATCGCCATGGTAGCGGGCGTCATGGTGGTGGTCGTGGTGATCTTCGTCACGGTGATGCTGCGCTGCCGGCACGCCTCGCGCTTTAAGGCGGCGCAGAGGAAGAAGCAAGGCGCCGAGTGGATGTCGCCCAACACGGAGAACAAGCAGAACAAGAAGAAGAAGCGGAAGAAAAGGAAGTCGCCCAAGAGCTCGCTGCTCAACTTCGTCACCATCGAGGAGAACAAGCCCGACGACCCGGCCCACGAGCCCATCAACGGCACCATCAGCCTGCCCGCCGAGCTGGAGGAGCAGGGCATGGGTCGCTTCGACTGGAACGCCACGCCCACCAGCACCTTCAAACCCAGCAGCCCAGACCTGGCCCGGCACTACAAGTCCGCCTCGCCGCAGTCTGCCTTCCACCTCAAGGCCGACACTCCGGTCTCCGTGAAGAAGCACCACGTGATTCAGGAGCTCCCATTGGACAATACCTTTGTCGGGGGTTGTGACACCCTCTCCAAGAGATCGTCCACCAGCTCAGACCACTTCAGTGCCTCAGAGTGCAGCTCACAAGGAGGGTTCAAGACGAAAGGGCCCATGCACACCAGACAGCAGGTAAAGGAGAACTTTTACTGGTCTATAAGTACCGCTTATAACTGTCCTGTTCAACAGTGCTGAAGTGCCAGCGTAGATACAGACTTGCTCTTAGATTATTGTGGAGAGCAACAGGAGAGGAAGGGAGGAGATTTTCTCTCCCAAGTCTAAAGCTCTTAGCTGTTTTCTTCGAATTCAAATTCGAATTCTTGTATTTAAAAACCAAAAAGACCATGAACAATGAATCCATCCTGTTTGAGTTTAGGTATGGACTGAAACATCACGTAAATACTCCTTACTGGTCCTGCTAAAGGCTTCTAATGCTTGGTTTTTAGATGATTAGGATGTGATCCAATCAAATGTGTATAATGTAGGCAGATCCTATAAGGCTTTCCATGCTCAACAGCAGTGATTCAAAGGTGTTGATGAAATGTACCAACATGTTGTGAGATTTCTAATGGTACGAAGATGCAATGCCCTTACATTTGTGAAAGAAACATTTTTTTCTTACCTTTCTACTCAGATCACCATTTTAAAAATTTTGTTTTATAAAAAAAAACCCAACTGATTAGCAACAACACAAAAAAAGTAGAGATCAAAATCTGCATTCCTTATCTAAGAAGTTGTTATTCTTTGAACCACTCTATCATTTCCTCTTTGTCTTCAAAACAAATTACTTGATGTTTCACATTTTTCTTCATAGTAGTCTGAGTGTGTACATTATTTTATGTTTCTTTTTTTATATACATTATTGCAACATACAACACCATTACCTTTTCCTGACACTTAAAGTGATGATAATGACCATGTAACCGCTGGTAATGATTACACTGCATGTGATAGAACTTCTAGTGTCAGTATCGGATTGCTAAACAAACTCAGATTAATAATCTTTCTCTGGAAGCACACCAGCAAACTAACCGAGGCCCGTGTAGAACCTGATACACATCCAATTCAAAAAGGATTAGCCAATAATGAGCCTCAAATTTCAACCTAATCCATGATGCTTTTTATCAAAGCCTTATTAATTTTGCCTCTAATAAAGCACCCAACGCAACACGCAGTCTTAATCTAATGGAACGCACACGGGGAGATGGAGTGCAAGGAGGAGAAAGGGAAAAGAGGGAGAGAAAGCGAGAGAGAGGATGAGAGAAGAGAGGACAGGAGACGGGAGACCAAGCAGAGGAAGGAGAGCCTGTGTCAGGGGAGGAGGAGGAGGAGAGGGAGGAGGGGGAGGAGAGGGAGGAGGGGGAGGAGAGGGAGGAGGGGGAGGAGAGGGAGGAGGAGGAGGAGAGGGAGGAGGGGGAGGAGAGGGAGGAGGGAGGAGGAGGGGGAGGAGAGGGAGGAGGGAGGAGGGAGAGAGGAGGAGGGGGGAGGAGAGGGAGGGAGGGGGAGGAGAGGGAGGAGACTGTACCTGTAGGGGGCACTGTTGTTCTGCTTGATATTTCTTGGCAGTGGTGCAAGGAGAGGAAGAAAAAGGGGGGCAGTTCTTAGTCAAATACTTACAACTTAACAGTAGAGAGGTGTGACTGCAGATTTATAATGGCAAAGATGTGAGTGATAAGATCTTTCTGAAAGAGAGGGAGAGCGAGAGAGAGGAAGAGAGAGAGAGAAAGAGCTTGGCTTTACAGCAGTGACACTGTGTGAGTCCTATTGATGCACAGCTCTGGGTTACTACATCTGAGGTCGTCTTTAACATTTTCTCTGCACTGCCTAGTGAGAGGCAGCAAACAAAAGAGCCATTCAAAGTCTGATGGTGTTATCCAGGGTCTTGTGTGTGTGTGTGTGTGTGTGTGTGTGTGTGTTTGTGTGTGTTTGGTGTGCGCGCTTGTGTGTGTATGCCTACGTGTGCATGTGTGTGTTGGTGTTTGTGTGCTGGTGTGTGTGTACCTCTGTTTGTGTGTTTGTGAGTATGTGAGAGAGAGAGAGAGAGAGAGAGAGAGAGAGAGAGAGAGAGAGAGAGAGAGAGAGAGAGAGAGAGAGAGAGAGAGAGAGAGAGAGAGAGAGAGAGAGAGAGAGGGGGCTATAGAATGGAGGCTTGATGGGGAAGGGTTGGTCTTGGAGGCAGAGGACATGAGATATGACAGTGTGTGTAAGCATAACTCCTCATTGGTTCACTCCATCATTCCACAACTCAATATAAGTCATAGCAATCAATAATTTGAAACAAACGAGGCCGAGGGGCATATAAACAATCCTTTTGTGTTGTGAGCTGTGTCCTTGACAGGGGACATATTCTTTTTCAAATTTAAGTAGGTTATTTACATCACGGATTCCCAGGGAGTACCCAACAGGCTTTTAGAAACAACTAGTCATTCATTTGCTGTGAATTTTAAAAGGTCCACACCACCATAAGACTTCAGAGATTTTGCCTGATAACAATAGGAGTTATTGTATTGCCACCTTAGGCATACCCAACCCGTTTGCCTTCTTAAACAACTTGAAAGGCCACTCTGTTCTGAAAGTATGCTGCCAGGAATTCGATTTGCACTGGAAATCAAATTAATTTAGTTATTCTTTACTATAAACGAATTAAATATTGAGCTGCAATGCGGCCTTAGTAACTGTAACCCAATGCCCTGTTGAATCAGGTCTAAAAGCAGCACCGCAAACTTTGTTGATAGCGCAAAGGGAATATTTGTTATCTACTTTTCCATGTTTCATCCACCCTTAGGGACCAGTATTAGTGTAAATAAGAGTGAGGGGAAACAAACATTGGCCTAGTTTCATGCTGCTGCAACAAATATACCAGGACCCAGGAAACTACTTGTGTGAGCATGATTTTGGCTATCAGGTCTATTCTCCCATTGAATTACTTGTTTAAGGGGAGACACAAAAATGTGTTCAAATCTCCGAGCCCTTGGCAGAGATCTGTGACTGTGCATCAGAGTATGTAGCTCATGCAGGGGATGACCTCGAATGGATGTTTTGGGGAGTAGCAAGGGTTTAAGTGGTCAATGGAGATGTGTATGAAACATCTAACTTATTGATTAACTTCACATTGTCTGGATCTCTACAGACATTCTCTCCACAGGATTCCCAACTATGCTTAACATTGCAAAGCCCTGAACCAAAATGGTCTTTTTATCCTTTTATCTAAAGGTTAGGACATAGCGTGTAAATACAGAGAGCAGAGTAAAACTAAAATGCTCTCATTGTGGCACAGTCTTTTGTGCCCCAGTCAGACCATCACCTCCACAAACAAGACTCAAATTCCTTCACTGTCTCTGCTGTGTTCATTCTCTTCCCATTCGCTGTGTTGAGAAAAAAAGATCTTAAAACAACATGAAGGGAAAGAAGAACTGAAAACAAGCAGACGAAAGTGAAGGCATTTGAAGTAGTTTGGGATGTGGAGGTGAACTACACTTAGAGTACAGTGTTGTACCGCTGGATGTAGGCATAACCTCAGTTGAAATAATGGTTGGAGTAGCATACTGATGGATATCGTTATCACATTGTACAAAGCATGTTCGCTCTGCCTCCAGTTTCCTCTGCTCCAGTGTCTCTCCTGCTCAGATAGAATCAATAGCAGCCATCAAACTTCTATTTGCTGTTGAAGAAAAAGCCAGCCTCTGACCTGAATTTCTGTGTCGTTCTATATTTTCAATAAACCCTAGACAGTCTATCTTTTACAATGAGGAACCTCCCCTCACATACAAGAGACAGTCGACAAGGCCGACGTGAGCGTTGAAAGGAAGGAAGACTGACAGGATTTTAAAGAGTATGTGTGTATGGGTGTGTCTGTGTGTGTGTGTGTGTGTGTGTGTGGGAGAGGGGGAGTTGGGGGGGGGCCTAAGCTATGCATTCCTGGATCACTCTCCACCTCTCCAGTAAGCGGACGTGCTGTGGGGACAGACAAGCGCTAGGCCTGGCGAGGCTCCTGTCGTAACAGAACATTGTAATTGTGCTGCCTGGAGGGAGTGGTTCTTCTTGCGTGGGTTCATTTGCCACATTAATAAGGGGGGGATTAGTGTGTGGAGGGGAGGGAGAGGGGGGGGGGGTCTCCCATGGATGGCGGCAGGGCAAAGAGTTTGAGAAGATTAATGGACGATGACAATATTGCACCTGAGGGGGAAGTCTGTTGCGATATCTTCGGAGTTCTGCTGACACAGAGCTCCGGTGGTACAGGGAGAGAGAAAAAGAGAGAATGAGAGAAAAAGAGAGTTCAAGAGAGAGAGAGAAAGGGAGACAGAAGCAAAGACATAGAGAGATGAGGGGCATGCAACCGTTGCTGATCGAAGCGGCCTGCTCCTTGCTCCCAGACAAGACTGTGTCTCCCCCTCAAAGATGCTTCTTATTGTAGCAAAGTGTCCTGAATGATCATCTCTTCATTATTTATGCATTTGCTCTGCCTAGGTCTGCCACATTGCTTATGAAGAAGGTTCTGGTTGAGAGGGAACTCCGTAGATAGTTACTGTAGGAAGCGATGGTCTGGTTAGTATGTGTGTGTGTGTGGAGTCAAACTACGTACATGATAAAGAAAAAAGTCACAATTTCAAAGTAATTTAATTCAATTTATAATCCTCAACGAAAGACAGCAAGTCTTTCAATTATTTCAATTATGTCTCATTGGGAGACACCAACAACAACAGTGGATGAAGAAAAATGAATCGATAACAATCATAACCTCACACCAACACATAAGCTCTTTGAAGTGGAGTTTGTTGTGAAAAGATCATGCTAAGATGCCTCAAGGCCTTACCACAAAAGAAAACACAAGATTTCTGTAAACGTTTGTCCCTTCAAGCCCTGTTGGGTTAAAAAGGAGTTCAAATGGATTGTTGGTCCGACCTGTATTAGATGGTGATGTTTTACTGTACCACCTAGAAGAGACCGGTTTGACCTAAGGGATAATTTACTGTAGACAGCCTTGGCCAAACAAGAACATACATTTAACCTGTTTACGCTCCTGTTTCGCCCGCGAGACAAAAATGCTGCCTCCCCCTTCCTCAGTTACGACGCACTAAATTCTAAAAAATATATTTTTTAGACGCTACACATGTTATACATCGTTGGAAAGCTACGATTCTTGTGCTTCCATTGAAATAAACCAATTCAAGATCAAGTCGCAATAGCAAGCAAAGTCAACGTCTTTTTTCCGGTGAACATTCCTTCAACAATGCCAAAGAAAAAAGTTGTACTCACCCTAAGTTGTTCAAATAGGTCCAGGTGTGCAAATCATGCCATCAAAACTTGATCTGCGTAAGTCCCAAGGGTTCAAAGTATCTAACCATGTAAAGTAATTCGTCCAAATACAATGTTTTACGTTCATGAATAGCCATTATCCTTTGTTTCATTATGCAAGTTAGCCGACGGAAGAAACAACTTGTTCACATAAAAGTGTTATTTTCTCCGATTTATCAACGGAGTATTTACAAAATGAAGGTCTCAAAATGTCCGTTGAACCCTCCTTTTGATTGACACCTTGTTCGACCCAATAGGAGCTTCCATGCCCCGTTGACAGCCCTCTAAAGCCCAACTAGGTCTGTGCGTCCTGCCGCCCCACCCCCGCCCCCCCCCCCCCCCCACACTCGTTCTAAACAAATTTCTCGAACTGGCTTCGACTGGCTCTGAAATTAGCTCGTTAGCCTTGTAGCTGACAGCTAGCTGAAAATGCCAATACCTCATTTGTATGCGTCTGTGGAGCCTTCAAAAATAACAGTCGATTGCGCATTATGGTTGACAGAATCAGTGTTCTTTGTGCGCCAATCCTTGGAATCAGATAAAGCACTCCAATGTGTTCATGCTTCAGTTTTTGTGTTTCAGTATTACTAATTAGGGATTTAGCTATTATATATGATATTTCTAAGTACCAGAGATGGGCCAGAGATAACAATTATGAAAAATAATACCTTTTTATTTGACCTTGACCTTGGTTACAAAGGGTCATTTTGGAGTCTCCAAAGACCCTTTTAGAAAATTCCTGGATGTACTCTTATAAAAACATGTGTCAAATATGAATATATTGTGGTATTATGTTTGACTTTTGATTTGAATTGGGTAAGGCTTCAACCTGTGGTCCAATTTAGTCTTCCAGATAATACCTACCACCTCTAGGCCTCTTCAGGCCTCTGTTTTCAAAACAAAATCTAGGCGGAAATAGAAATTTTCACTTTCCTTGTGTTCAAGCTTCTATTACTCAACACTAGAAGGACTGACAGGGGTCCTGACAACAGGGGACATAACTTCAGAGTGTCAGCTTTCAAAAGAGATCATTACATGCATGTACTCCAAATGGTTCAAGAACAGCTTCCAATTTACTTTGGGTATGCTGTTTAGGCGTTTTCAGGCAAATTTAACAGGAACATGAAAAGGTTAAACTCCCTGTCAAGGTTCTTTCTGGACAATGGAGTTCTATTCATGTCTATTCATTTAACTTTTTTTGTTGTTATTCTGACCAGTTTCTACATTTACATTTAGTCATTTAGCAAACGCTCTTATCCAGAGCGACTTACAGTAAGTACAGCGACATTCCCCCCGAGGCAAGTAGGGTGAAGTGCCTTGCCCAAGGGCACAACGTCATTTTGCACGGCCAGGAATCGAACTGGCAACCTTCAGATTACGAGCCCGATTCCCTCACCGCTCAGCACCTGACTGATCTATAGTTCTACAGACAGTGCGAGTCTTTCCGTTTTGAGTGTTGTCTCTGTGTTCACCCAAAAGCTATTATGAGCAGACTGACTGTAACACAGACCATGGCAAATTACCAGGAATTTAATGATGTTAGTCCTCCTATATTTATCTCCCTCTCCCAAGTCACCATGTATCCATCCATCCATGGATCGTCATAGAAACATCTTTTCACCCATCAGGACCAAATATCAGATTGCTGCTGTCAAACCAAGCTCAAGCATGACGCGTCATTAGTCATGTTTTTAATCAGTTATGTATGTGTGTTTATGTGTGTAAGAGAGAGAGAGAGAGAGATTGTAGTGTGCGTGTGTGTATGTATTGGTGTGTGTGTGTGTGTGTTCATCAATGTCGCCTGGCAGTCTCATTCATCT
>NC_085038.1:3140426-3201492 GCF_963692335.1 Osmerus eperlanus
TGAAGGGGGTCATTCTGTAGTCTTGCAGGTTGAGGATTGGGATTTAAAGTCGATGGGTTTGGCTAGAATGCCTTCTCATGTAAGTGTTCCCCACTAATAAGTACAGACCCACAACTTGTTTTGTGTGTTGTCAAGGGCGTCATGGAAACAATTTACATAAGCAAGTCTTTTGTTTATAACTTGAATTATTTTGATTCTCTTGCTGCACGTTCTCAAAAAGTGTCTTTGAAACTGACATAGTGTACAACTCTGAGAATGCTAATATTCCTTGGTGGTAAGTTGCTATCTGTGACTTGTCAAATTATTTTAGTCCACATGAATTCAGCCTAAACTAAACCATATTTACCTCATCTCTTCTGGTGCCACAGTCTCCCAGGAGATAACCATGGTTCTTCAGACGTGGATGAAGAGGAGAGAAACAGAGTCACACTTGTGCTTCAGCTTGACAATTACAATTGACAAACTGCATATGGGTAACCACAGTAACAGCTGGGGTCATTGATTACTCTCCCCTTGGAGGGAAACAGAGTTTAATACCTGACACATGTCCATCTCCGGGGAGCTGCGAGCGACGCGCTAATGAGAGGACGCAATGCATCACAGAGGACTCGCTGTGTGTCATGTCCTTTCTTGGTCCTGTTCGATGTATGGACGCTACGTTAGTATTGAGCGGACACTTTGTCTTGTTTGCCCCAGGCGTCAGAAGTGCTAGCGTTAGCGCGGTAGCTTTGTGCCCTAGCTTCTGTTGTCTGGGCACTGTGCGAAGAAGCTGGCAGACAGCATAGGGGTTTGTGATAAATCTGCCTGAGAATAAGCTGTCATAGAGGTGCTGCACATGGGAATATTTAACGCAAACAGAAAAAATGGCTTGTCTGTTGTTTTATTGTCCAGGGTATAGGAGATGGCACGGATTCTCTCTCACTCCCTCCCTCGCTCGCTCGCTCCTTCCCTCCCTTTCTTCTCGTTCCGTCCCTTCTGCAGTGCATGCACACGCTAGTTCACACCCTTGCTCATCTTTGATAATGCCAACAAAAAGAGGAGAGAGTAAAAAGAGAAGGAATAAAAGACAGTAACCTTTTTTTTTTTTTGGGGGGGGGGGGGAATGGGCATCTTATCACCTCTCAGTGGTATGCAGGGGTGTAAAACATTGGGCTGCCTTATTTAGATGAAGTGATTTAGTTCTGGCTCTACAGACTTACTAGGGGTAGATTCTGGGAGAGGAGAAGGGGGGGTCTGGGAGATGGGGGGGAAGGGTGAAAATTGGTTTCCCCTATCTCCCTGCAAATGCCAAGACCCCAGCCCGTCTCTCCTCCTTCCTCAGACTCTTCCTGGGAGATAACGTAGCCCGATAATGGAAATATGCACCTAGATTTATTTTCTATTTTCTTCTATAGTTCCTTCCTTTCTTCAGGAAACTTATTTTCTACTCGCCAGTTTTCCGCCTGTTTTCTCCCGGTAACAGACTTGTGGGTGTCTGAGAGGCGTCACTATTGGGCATGGAGGAAGTCAACAAGCACAGCTGGCAGGGAGAGGAGGGTGTTTATCAGTTGATATACTACTTTGGGATATATATATATACGTATATCTCGTACAATGGCAAACAACAACTGAGGGAATGTTTATGCAATACTTGGGATTTATCAACCATACATCGTAAAGACTGCACATCCCAGAAAGACATGCATTTACTCTTCCCTAACTCAAAACAAACACGCCGAGGGAGAGGGAACCACCTGGCTCCCCAGTGAACATGGTTGATGCTCTCATCATCTCATCTCATCACCCCCTCACTAAAGGGTGATGTGGCCATGGTGGATGGTACAATACAGGACCTGGGCTGAAGCCCAGTGTTAGACCTCCAGGCCTGGGCCTGGACACGGCAGGCCAGGGGGGGCAGGCCAGGGCCTCACTAAAGCCATCAAACACCATTAGAGAGAGTCTGGTATGGAGACATGATGAGCAGACGGATCTAGCAGAATTCCACACCACAAACAACACCACAGCCTCCCAAGTCCCACCCCAGACACACACACACACTCATATATATACACACACACACACTCATATACACACACACACACACCGACATGCGGTCCAATGTCGTCCATCCCATCTCTCCTGATCCTTTAAATGGCCCCTGCAGTCTCAGTCTATCATATGACTGGTGTCACCCACTCTCTCCCAGATGCCCTGGGGGTGTGTGTCCCAGAAACAGGCCTCACCCTGGCAGAGCACAATGAGGGTTCCTCACAGCCGGGGTCTCGGGACCAAGGGGCCCTGAGGCTCCAGAATCACAAAAACAAAACCTTCAGGAAGGCACTGTGTGTGTGTGTGCTTCTACGTAAGCCTGTGTGTGTGTGTTTCCAAATAAGTCAGTGTGTGTGTGTGCTTCTGTGTGTGTGTCATCCATTCCTCTTGTGACTCGTAATGCAGTCATCTCTACAGCCCTCTCAGACAAGTCATCAGGCCTCTTATCACGCACACACACACACACACACACACACACACACACACACACACACACACGCACACACACACACACACACACACACACACACAAGAGATCTGTAGCTGCCTTGTTCTAATCTCCATCCAGGGCAGAGCACTAAGAGGGGGTCCACATGCCCCCTTATTAATAGTCCCCCGGCCCCCTCCACAGAGAGTATTAATAAATAGACAAGCAGAGAAACCTTGAATTGTATCTGCCACAAGGTCAGACAGGCCCTGATGAGTATCTGAGAAAAGGCTTCCTTTGGTCCTCTCCTCTCCCTGCTTACAAGTTCCCACCGATGACGGGACCCCTCAGTGACTCCTGAGGGACCCCTCCCTCGTTCCAGCGTGGATGGTCATATATAATAAGAGCATTATGCATCATTGAAGAGGCTCTAGAGTTGCTACGCAACAGATTTCCAAGTGTTCGCTTAACACAAGGAGTGTTTGTGTCTGTTTTTCTCATAGGAGTGGATCGATATAAAACTTCAACAGGTAAAGTCCTCTCTCCTGCTGTTAAATAAACACTTGGCTGAAATTTGCCGTCTACTTGCAACAGTCTAGTGCCAGGGGTCCGTGTGGTGAGGTCTTTGCTGCTATAGGTTTAGGTTGTAGGTTGGTGTTCAGCAATGTATGGTTTTATTGATGAGGAATGTACTGTACTGTAATGTAATGTAATGTACTGGTAATGGCAGGGTGAGGAAAACTCACATAGTACGCTGTCAGATCCTCGAAATCTAATCTTCAATCTGAAAAACTGGTGTGTGGTGAGGGTTTAACCCGTTAAGGAGTAGCGTCACACATATGTGATTCTGAACATTCCAACCGACTATTTTCCGATAGACAAAAACTATATGACAAACGCTATAGTATGGCTTCAAAATTTACAATTAGGAGGCTAACAAGTAACACTAGCAGGTAGTAGCATTGCTACGAGTATTATGCTAGGTTGCTAGGTAACGGAAGCTAACTAAAACTAGCTAGCTTCCGTTTTGGAAAAATAACTCACTCCTTAAAAGGCAGACACATTTAATTGGTAAATGACCCCAAAGCGAAAAACAGGGAACAACAGCTCGCTAATTAGAAGATGACTTCCTCCATCATTCCTCATTGGTGGGATAATAACAAATGCTCAGGTTCGTATTTAATTTCCCAATTCCTCAGGCTTCACCGAGTGCCAGCTTCAATTTTCATAGAGGCGTCTGTCGGCCTTCAAGGCCCCAGTAATATCAAGCACAAACAATCAATCCAGGCCAATCTCTGGGAGCCCTAATGGACTTGGAGAGAATATTAAGAGGCTTGGTTTGTGGAGAAGCCTTCCTCCTCAGTGCATCCCCCCCCCCCCCCCCCTCAGTTAATTTCTGTTTGTGTGCCCAGGGGGCCCACACTGAGACACCTATCACCAGCCTTCAGCACCACTTAGAGGGGGAGTGGACACACACACACACATACACAAACACACACACACCAACAAACACACTAACCAGTACACCAACACACACAAACACATACACAAACA
The DNA here is from genome assembly GCF_963692335.1 of Osmerus eperlanus. Classification (NCBI taxonomy): domain Eukaryota; kingdom Metazoa; phylum Chordata; class Actinopteri; order Osmeriformes; family Osmeridae; genus Osmerus; species Osmerus eperlanus. Next base: position 3,144,436 of record NC_085038.1, read on the forward strand.
CATACACACAAACCAACACGTACACACAAACACGTACACACACACACACAAACACGTACAGATGTACATAAATCCACACACACAAACTAACATATACACACACACACACACACACAGAAATGCACACACATCCAATGAAAACAAATGTAACAAATATAAACTGTACATAGGATGGTACATTGTGTTTTGGGAACCAAATGTTGGGTAAAGAAACCCATGGATGGGGGGGCTTTAACTGGACTGAACTGTGTCTCAAACAAGTTTGAAACACAAACAAGGGGTGTATCATGGCCTGTCTGTAGGGGGGGCTTTGTGAAGGGTGTTACATTTGTTTGAGTGCTAATTAGTTGTCGTCTGTCTCAAGGTGTGTGTTGTGAGTGTGTCTGTGAGTGTGCACACAGTGTGTGTTTGGAAGCGTCTGCATGTGGAGGGGAAGTACTGGAGGGGCGTGGGTGCTGAGCGCTTTCCCCAGTCTGAATGCTGGGTAACCATGAGGATTTGGGACCGCTGCCCAATCCCCCGTGTCCAACTCTACGGCTGTAAATCTGCTGGTCGCTACTGAGAAGCGAGAACGCCCCATCACAACACACCCAACCAGCCCATCTTGCCCGGCGGCCCATCCTGCCCGGCGGCCCCCCTCAGAGAGGAATGTGGAGAGAAAAAAGCAAATTAACATCGGCCATTGTGCTCCTCCTTTCCTATTTAGCAAGATTTAAAGAGAGAGAGGGAAAACATGGGGGTGAGAGAGAGAGAGAATGGGGTGAGCTAGAGGGAGGGAGAGAGAGAGTTTGTGTGAGAGAGAAAGAGAGAATGGGGGTGAGAGAGAGGGAGAATGGGGGTGAGATAGAGGGAGGGAGAGAGAGAGAAAGTGGGTGAGAGAGAGAGCGAGAGAATGGGGGTGATATAGAGGGAGAGAGAGAGAAAGTGAGTGAAAGAGAGAGGAAGATCTGTGGGGGGCTGATAGGCAATTGCTCGTAGATTGGAACTTTCTTCTTTGCGTGCGCGTGTATATCTTTTTTTTGTCTTCATTTTTTTGTTGGCTTCTCTCTGTCTGCCTGCATTCGTTTTCTGTCACTGCGGGAACACAGGGGACCAACACACTGTCACAGCCTCCTCTCTACTTATCAGTAATTCTGACGACGGATGAGGCAGAATAGGACTCCTGCCGGCCACTCATTTTTACATTTTCTTACTTTCACGTTCTTGTTTTCCTAAGCCTATAGCCCCATCTTACTCACTTATACCCTCTCTCTATTATACTCTTTCACTTCTCTCCACTCCCTCCCTCCCTCTTTCTTATGACTTCTCTCTCCACTCCGCTTTCTCTTTCAATCTCTCTCCATCTGGCACCCTCTTCTCTCCCGTTTCCATCCGCCCCTCATCCGCCTTTCTGAGGTGCTGAGTGCTTGGCCCACCACCCTAACTCTCTCTCTCTCTCTCTCTCTCTCTCTCTCTCTCTCTCTCTCTCTCTCTCTGTCTCTGTCTCTGTCTCTGTCTCTGTCTCTGTCTCTGTCTCTGTCTCTGTCTCTGTGTCTCTCTCTCTCTCTCTCTCTCTCTCTCTCTGTCTCTGTCTCTGTCTCTGTCTCTGTCTCTGTCTCTGTCTCTGTCTCTCTCTCTGTCTCTCTCTCTGTCTCTCTCTCTCTCTCTCTCTCTCTCTCTCTCTCTCTCTCTCTCTCTCTCTCTCTCTCTGTCTGTCTGTCTGTCTGTCTCTCTCTCTCTCTCTCTCTCTCTCTCTCTCTCTCTCTCTCACCTGTCACTGTTTCATTCTTCTCCCTCTCCTTCCTTCCTGTGTGACCTACCTCGCTTCACTTCTCTCTCCTGTCTATTCCTGACTTTCCCTCCTCCCTATGAACAGTTCATTATCCAAACACAAACACACACTGCTTTCGCACCTACTTCCGTCATTTGCTTTTTGACAGTGTAGCTACTGTTTATCTGATTTTACCCACCTGGGCCTTGCTTCTAAGTGGCTGCTTAGCTGACTGCCGATTCAGAGCCTAACCTCAGGAGAGGGCTGGAGTCCGCCAGGAAGCCAGATGGTCAAAGGACGACAGCCTACAGTGCTGGGAAATTCATTCCTCAGCCTCTCAAACGCCCAGTGTGAAACTCGCCACTCTATCTCCTCCTCTCTTTTTTTGTCTCTCCCTGTGGTGTGTCGGTACGTTTGCGGGTGTATGAAAGATTTTGTGTTTGCATGCGCACGACCGTGGTGTGTGTGAATGAGCTTGTGTGTCAGACGGGGGGAGGGGGGGGGGGTGGTTGTGTGTCCCTCTGTGTTTGTTTGGGTAGAGATGTGCCTGTGGTGCGTGTGACAGGGTAGGGTAAGGGCGGGTTGACAGGAAGTGAAGCAGGAAGGTAGGAAAGAAAGAAAGAAGGAATGCGTGTGGCTGGCAACATTGGGGAAAACCAGCTCAGTAGCTGCCAGAGATAGAACGGCTCGCTCTTAAGGCCTTCGTTATCTACCACAACTTTTCTCCGAACAATTTTCTGCTTCATTGTGGTTGGAGCGAGGCTTGTTTGTTTTGCTAAGCTCTCTGTATTCCCAGAGTCTCTGACGAGTGCCTTTGTGTCCATGTGACACTGACTGTAAGTCGCGCAGGCAGGCTATCTTTGTAATCTCTATTGCCACGGAAAAGTAATTGATTCCTTAATGAGAAACCCCCCAAAAACAGGGCTTCCATTCTCCCTCTCTCCGTCAGAACCGTCAGGAGGTTTTAGATCAAAACAGAGACAAAGACAGCGTCATGGCAACAGCCAAACACACATCTGAAGACTAACTTTCTCCAACTGCCATTGTACCAGCAGTTAAAAGGTCCGTTAGGGTGATGAGAGGCACTCTCCTGAACCATCCCTCTCCCCAGCAGATTAAAGACTTGATTTTACAAATTTCAACAGAAAGTGAGCTTTGTAATGAAGAACTGTATGCTAAACTTCAACGCTATCCCTTATTGCTGTCACCTGCCCAGCACCCCAGAAGAAGACTGTGTTGTCTGCGTATGTGGGTCACGGTTGAGAGTAAAACCAGCGACGTAGCACCTAACTGCAGCAACACTCAGTCACACCTCCCCTGCCAAACAGAGCTGTTTTATCTCTTAGGGCCTGGCTCTGGTTATCCTCAGGGATTGGCCAGTTAGGTAGATTTAAATCTTCTTATATGAATGGTCAATGTGGCAGTCGCTGTCCTGTCGTGAACAGTATTCACATCCAAGGAAATGGATGTGAGAAAGGGAGAACAATGATCTGATGGGGAAAAACTGTTTTATACACGCTGATGCAAAAGGTTGCAAAACATTGATATGACAAAAAATCCTTCTAATTGTGCCTCCTAATTAACATTCTGATACTGAATTGAAAAAATGGGATCTCTCTGTAATTAACAGGCTCCGTGATGATCACCTGGGTGTTAATGGTTTGATTTTAAATGATATTCAAACTTTTCATGTGACCGGGCTTCTGTTTCAGTGCTAATGTGTGATTATGTGCTGCCTGAAAACTATTTCTCAACATCAACAGCTAATCTGGCTCTGTCAGAAAGACAGGTTCATCATTAATCCACTGAGAGAACATTGCTATTTTTCTCAGATGCACACGCACACACACAGACACGCGACACACACCCACAAACCTCCCCCACACACGGACTGTGCCTACACAACACACACACACACTTTCTCTCCAACACAAAACGCAGACACGTGCGCACAAACAAACACATTTCTCTTTCTGTAGCTCTCTCTGAGTGTGTCTCTCCAGTCCCTACTTAACGTGACATATCCCTAAAACTCTGCTGGCAGAATAATGGCTCCACACTGAATCAGCACAGGGGCCATTTGCTACTCGTCAGTTCACGGTGACAAGCAATGCATTAGCCTCCAACGTAGCAAGGTAGCGCTCTCCGCGTGAGCAGGACTGTGTAAACGCTGTATTCATTAAAGAGAGATGCTATCACATTCAGCTACTCAGGGAAAAAGCTTTGTGTAATTTGGGACATTGTTGTGCGCTTAAGTGTCGGCACAATACACTGAAACAACAGGGCGTGTGGTTGCCACGGTTTCACTTCCTGTTTACCACAGCTTTTCAGACTCCCCCCTGGCTCTCGCTGCAGCAGGAATAATTTAAATGGCATCCAGACCAAATGAGTTGACTTCAGCGAATCCCAACGCAATTAGACCCAATTCATAATTAATGTGTCTCAGACTAGGGACTTGATTTACACACGCACATTGTCGGCCTGGCTGCATGTCCTTGTCATTCTCCATGAGCGCAAACATGGCGTTGCCCGGGATAAGAGGGTGGCTTCTTCCTCCTTTACTAGGCCCAGGGGAGCCCTGGAGTACGCCACAGTAGCAGAGCACCGTGCCATTGGACACGGAAAACAAAGGAAATGTCGAGACTGGAGTCACCAGCCAGTTGCGAGCAGGTGTTTTCAGACGTGTTAACAACAGCAGGTGTGCATAATCTTGCCGAGCGTAGTTTATGATGAAACGTCCTCCGAGAGAGAGTGAACCAAGCGTCAGATGGCTGAACGAAGAACCGAAGGAAGACAGGAGATGTGTACAGGCTTTGTTTGAGTCAACGAGAAGTTTTGAATGGTTGTTTTGGAATGGGCTCTCAAAACACATCAAATGAGTGTGTGTATCCATGTGTCTTGTGGGTGTGATCATGCCTGTGTGTGTGTGTGTGTTGTATGTGTGCCCATGTGCCTCTGTGTTCATGTTGTTGTACATTTGTTTTAGCTGCGTGTCTGCTGTATGTTTGCTTGCACACTTGTGTGTGTATGTTGGTGTGTGTATGTTTTACATATGTGTCTGTTTTTCCTGTGTATGTCTCACTGTGTGTGAGCGTGTGTTTTTCATGCGTATGTCTGGCTGTGTGTGAGTGTGTGTTTTTCATGCGTATGTCTGGCTGTGTGTGTGTTTTTCATGCGTATGTCTGGCTGTCTGTGAGTGTCTTGATCTCCGCTGGCTCCAGAGTGGGTCTGCATGGAGTGCTGTGTGTGATAGGAGCAGACATGCTACAACTAAGAGGGCCAGGCTGGGATACTGTGGAGAAGGCGGAGCATTAGTCCAATCATGAGGATGGCAGTCAGGCTGACACACTTGGTTTGTTGTTGTTCTTCAGTCCATGCTCCACAGTCTCTTTCATCCCATCCAGGAGACACGCCCGCATCTGTCCGCCTGCATCCCTCCATGGATGTATTGCTTTTTCTATTCTACACACACACACACACACACACACACAGACCGCAGGGACTCACACTTTATTTAACCGACACAAACAGATGCAGACTTTGGAATGAGGTGATGTCACTCACCGGGGGAAGTTTGTGTTTAATTTGCGTTTGATTCGTAACTACAGGGTAGAAACAGCACCTTTCGGGTTTCGTCGCCATCTTGGCTGGTATTTTTAGCACTCTGGTTTGGCCGGTAAGACACGTGACAAATTTACAAGACTGATTATTCACTCAGCCATTCATCCTCCGAGCTTGTACCTCTCAAAGCAACACGCATAATCCGACTTTACATCACACACATTTTTTATTAGCTGCACATCAAGGTAACTAATTGCAGCGGCGTAGCAGGCAAACACGCCGGCTAAGATTTATTGCCAGAGTGGTCTCCGTAAATCGCTTATGCTTTTCCTGAGAAATTTTCCCCAGCGCTAAATATTTGCATGTCAACAGTTTTGCCAGGGACATAATGCGCCCCGTCACTCAGACGCAGCATAATTCTGGCAGTGTGTCTGTCACCGTATAAACCTGAATAGATTTTAGTCAGAGAGAAGGAAAACGGGTGACAGGAGAAGAAGGAGAACAAATGGCTCGCTGAAGGAGAGAGGAAGCCTCGCTGCAACATTTATCTGTGTTGATGCCTTACCCACGATTATTTCACTGTTGTTCCTAAGTTTTCTGTTTTGCCTGAGCAAAACACTATTGTCATGTTTACTGTTACTCTGCTTTTTCACAAGCTTCTACCATTTGAACGTGAGGCCATCGTCCTTTCAGAGAAATCTAACAGGTTCATCTGATTAAGTGAGCTTGCAAACTATGCAGAATAACACATTTAGACAGATAGAAAATGATTAACATTTTTTGCTTCCTACTACATTGCATGTTATATGGAAGCACTTCCCCAGACAGTATTCAAATCCAAATAGTTATTTCTGGGTCTGGGAACATGTAAGTCAACACTGTGTCTGACTCGAGTGATGAGTCATGGGATAGCAGGATACGCTAAGGGAATGGATTATGTGTAGTGATCATGCACATACACACACACACACTCACACACAATGACTTTATCACATGTAGTTGCCAAGGAAACATGCTGATTCCTACTCCACACTCACAGCTTCATGGAGCAGCTGAGGAAGACAGGAGAGAGGGAGAGTGGAATTGGGAGGGGGAGAGGAGAGAGGAAGGAAGGAAAGAATAGTGAAATAGAGACAGAAAAAAAATATGAATAGAAGCGTTTAGAGAAAGAGAGGGTGAAATAGAAGGAGAGAGGTTGTGACTAAGGTGTCATTGATTGCCGCAGGGTTTGAGATTGTGTCTGTGGTTGTAGGCGAGGCGAATCAGGGAAGAGAGGAGAGAGGAGGAAGGTAGAGAGAGGCAGAGGGGAGAAAGGAGGGGAGAAAGAGTGGGGGAAGGCAGATGGAGGAGGGGAGTGAGGCAGAGAGGAGAGAGGCTGCATGTTTCAGCCTCAGTGGAAGTGTGATGACTCTCAGATGATGTCGTATCTTGGCCAGTCAACAGAGAGAATTAAGTTGATGCAGTGGTGGAGAGGAGGATGAAGAGGCAGTAGAGGGGAAGGGAGGAAAGGATAGAATAGGAGATCAGAGGGACGTAGAGGAGAGGAGGGGAGGGTAGAAGAAGAGGAGAGGGGGGGAGAAAGCGTAATGTTAGCAGGTTGTGGGGATAAAGCTAATATTGTATTCAGGCTTCAGGCTATACAACATTGTATGAACAGATTAGATAACATGACATCCATTTTCTCCTTATTTCAACGGGTAAAAGTACATTTTCAATTATACATCGCACGGACTTGTACCTCACAAGTTGATGTGGGACAAAAGAGAGAGAGAAAGAGCAAGACAGAGAAGGAGAGAGTTTGTGTGAGAGTGAGAGAGAGAGAGAGAAAGAGAGAGAGAGGCAGGGAGAGAGAGAGAGATGACATGCCTGACTAAGCTAAATTAGCTGAACACAAATACACTGAGCAGCTGGTACTGTTGGCGACTTATCAAGAACAGAGTCCAAGAGGATAATAAGTCTGTTGAAGAGAGATGTCTATTGTATGAAGATGTGTGTCTGACACAGGCCCTAGGGATAGCACTGAAGTCTACCTAACACTTAACCTTAAATGTACAACTATCACTTCGTACACAGAGACATCCGCATCTTACGAGGAAGCACTTTTGGAGCTGAGCTGTACAGTAGGTTGTTGCAGTGGTCAAGTGAATAAATGCATTGGGGAAGTGGACAAAGCAGAGGTTTTGTTGCAGATTTTATCTTTTGTTGTGACTGACTGTGATTGTCTTGTGAATAACTCATAAAAAAATTACATACAAATTAAATAGTGTTATGTATTGTCTTTTGAATCTGTACAACAAGAGCCATTCTGACTTTTTTTGTTTGCAGATAGATGCTTTTTAAAGTTCAGTTCATTCCTAGGGTCAGTTACTTTGTGTTAGAAAGCTAGGAATGGATGAATGATTTATTTTCCACGTACAACTAATGATGCATCTAGAGAATTGAAGGATGATGCGTTGTTAATCCTGGATAACAGCCAGCCAATAATTGACAGTAGAAAAAGACGACTTTAAATGCCAAGTGACAATCTTAGTTTGAGTGGCAGCAACCACTCACGTTGGGAGCCGTCACAAGCTTCCAGTAGGCTAATCATACACTGAAATAATGACCTTTGCATGTATCCTTGTCATTGTTGAATTAACCAGGATTGTTTCAGAAGTCAGTCTTTAGCCTGACATTTAAATACAATGTCAGATTTGGGGCTTTAGTCCACCAGAAACAATCATCACAAATTCAACATTTTAACACCTACAATGTAAACACGATTTAAAAAGCGTCTTGTAATATGCAATAACGTAAGAATACATATAGTTTGTTATTACTTCTTACGTCAAAAATAACATCCATGTTTCGAACTAGCAACAGATTGACCTCAGCAACCAATTCACGACCAATGGCATAGAGCCTAGACGCTAACAAGCTGAAACTATGAATCCAAAAATCCCCAAAACTTTTTCATGTTCACGCCAAAACTATCTGTGTGAGGACGTTGGACAGTGGCCTTTTGGATTTTCTGGACTAGCAAACAGCATATGCCTGGATATTTACCCCTAGTGATGTAGAGGTTAATGATTTGTGTTTTAATGTCATCATTCCATATGGAGACTGAGCATCTGTAACATTTTAATGGCATAACAGGAGTCAACAAAGGTCTTTTTTGACATGTGTCCATATTCATCACCCTGATTGCCATCCTGGTCGTTGAAACGCGTGGGATTTATCTCACCGAGGAATTGGCTGAGGATCTGTTTGTCGGAGAACACTGTTGTTCGCGGTGGAAGCATGCTGCGTGACACGTTGCCAGCTCCGTTGCGGTCTCTCCGTCGGGCGCATTGTATCAGTGCCGCTTGATTGACAGGCATATCATGGATGGAGACGCGTACGCCGGACCCCCGACTGCTAGCGTTGACTTCGCTGTCACTGTGGTTGGCGCAGAGTTGTCGACACGTATTCTCTTGCCAAACGGGGTGAATCTTGGGGCCGGCCTGGCGCTGAGCTTTCATGTTTTAATTCTCTCCGTTTCTCCACAGAGCTTTTATGTCTCAGGTGATGTGTCATGCCCATCATTCAGCAGGTGCGATGTGTGTGCGTGTGTGTATCTGACATCAATTAAATAATATAATTCATCTAGGGGATGTTGTTGTTCTGTTGTATTGTTCCCTTCAGGGGCCACTGTAGTAGGGAGTAGAAGGGAGGAGGATGTAAAAAGGGAGTCTGTTGGCTGAGCGGTGAGGGAATCGGGCTAGCAATCCAAAGGTTGCCAGTTAGATTCCCGGTCATGCCAACTGACTTTGTGTCCTTGGGCAAGGCACTTCACCCTACTTGCCTCGGGGGGAATGTCCCTGTACTTACTGTAAGTCGCTCTGGATAAGAGCGTCTGCTAAATGACTAAATGTAATGTAAATGTAGGCTACTCTGCTGCATTTTGTTATTGCGTAAGCTCAGTCATCTGTGGCTCGCTCCATCAAGACCTTCCACTGTTGCCATGGATATCACACTGTGACTAAAAGCATTACGGAGGAGAGAGAGAGAAGGAAAGAGGGCGAGAGATGACCATGTCGACAGACAGATGGGCAGGGAAAAGAGAAAGTCTGAGAAGTTTCCGTGCTCTGATTAAGCCGGTCGGGCCGTCTTCTGGACACAGTGGATCTGATGGTGTGTGTGTGTGTGAGTGTGTATGTGAGAGTGTTTGTGTGTGAGAGTGTTTGTCTGTGTGTTTGTGTGTGTGTGACAGAGAGAGTGTGTGTGTGAGAGAGTGTGTGTGTGTGTGTGTGTGTGTGTGTGTGTGTGTGTGTGTGTGAGAGAGAGAGAGAGAGAGAGAGAGAGAGAGAGTGTGTGTGTGTGTGGTTCCCTCTCTCTGGTCCGAGAGCCTCGTCGCGGCCCTGACCTCTCTAGCCACGGGCTCTAATCACTGTAAAACTGATTCATTAAAATCATCCGTTCGTAAAAGGACACAGAGGAGGGCGAGCGAATGGACCACAGCCAATTATGTGATACCCTGCCAGTTAGAAGGGGAAAAAAAGATTGGGACATTAAGTCTCGCAGTGGAGCAGGGGAATGATCACAGCAGATCAGCTTGTCAAATGAGAAGACGTGTGTGTTCACGGTGCAAGAGATAGAAGAGAAGGAGAGAGAGAGAGAGAGGGACAGCGAGAGACAGAGAGACAGAGAGAGAAAGGGATAGAGAGAGGGAGAGAGAAAGGGAGAGAGAGAGATGACAAGGAGAGAGAGATCGAAAGACAGACAGAGACAGTGAAGTCAAGAGAGTCAAGCTGCCGTCTCTGCATATGCAAACAGTGACTAATTAAGTGAGAAGGCATGACAAAGTTCCACACTTGGCTACTGAAACGGAAACACAGTGTCAGAAGAGACACTCCCGAGTATAACGTACCACTACGTACGTATGCAATGATTGCGACAGTGCTTCCGATGTTCTACGTTTATTGTCACGTCTCTCTTTCTGGATTGCAAATGTTTAAACATCGAGAAACCGTGCAAACGTTCTCAGCCGACGGATTACAAACACACTGTCTCTCCCTTAGAGTCATTCACTCACTCACCCGCAACACGCATTGTGTTATCTCTAATTGTACAAAAGAAATCGAGCTTTCTGCACAACATTGGCTTACACACATCTTGTTTCGCTGTGTTTTTTTGTTCCTTTGCCGGCATAATTCAGCAGGATTGGAGAACCTGGCACACTCCGATCCCTGCAAGACCCTCAGCCAAGAGGGGTTTCATTATGGCTCGTTTGACTCTGTTCACAGCTGATACAATAGATCTGAAAATGGGCCACCATCTTTCATAAGACGCACGTAGCGTCCCAAACAGACAATCACATGCACAGTGTGTGTCACACAAACAATCACATGCACAGTGGGCCTCAAACAAACAGGAGAGTGTTCTAGCCTTGCGGCATTCTGGGAAAGGGGTTTGTAGAAAGCAGGCGAGGTTGATGGGGAGTGTAATGAAAGCCCACAGCTTCGCACAATGTGACCACAGGATAGATGGGGACCTGGTGAACCCCTGGGTGGACGTCTCAAAAAAAAACATTGTGTTCATTGTTCTCTCACCAAATATTGTGTGTGTTTGTTTGTGTGTCCGTTGGTGGTGCGTGAAGTCATGTATACAACATGTGTCAGTGTAGGATGCATGAGGGTGATTCGGTGCTGGAGATGCGGGGTAAGACAATGGGCGGTGCCTTTCTTTGTGTGTGTGTACTGTAGATGTGTGTGTGTGTGTGGTGGGGAGGGGTTTATGAGGTGACCTGTGAGACATTGTTTTTAGTATGACTCTTGGTGTGAAAAGTGGTCTTCTGGGAGGCAGAGCAGAGATTTAATTCCAACTGCAGGGGAGTGTGTTGTCCAAGGTGTGAGTCATCTTGCGCAAATTAATTATTTAATTGTGGCGTACTTGATTTGTGTGTGTATGTCTGGAGTGGAGAGCGAGATTCTACCTTCATGCTGTATGCATGTATGTTTACGCAGCTTTTCAGACCTAGCTGCTTATGTGACAAGCCTTGCAACGTGAACAGCCTCCGTAGTTCACACAGCAGATCATGTGCACGGCATACACACCATCTACACTGGAGACTTAGTTTCCTGCGAGCCCCATCACACACAACATGTGAATATGCAGCAAAGTTGCTTGGGATTTGATTTCTAATTCTATCTGACATGAGAATGAACCATGCTACGACACACAATACATGAGATGAACCATGCTACGACACACAAGACATGAGATGAACCATGCTACGACACACAATACATGAGATGAACCATGCTCCGACACACAATACATGAGATGAACCATGCTACGACACACAATACATGAGATGAACCATGCTACGACACCCAATACATGCGATGAACCATGCTACGACACACAATACATGAGATGAACCATGCTACGACACACAATACATGAGATGAACCATGCTACGACACACAAGACATGAGATGAACCATGCTACGACACACAAGACATGAGATGAACCATGCTACGACACACAAGACATGAGATGAACCATGCTACGACACACAATACATGAGATGAACCATGCTACGACACACAATACATGCAATGAACCATGCTACGACACACAAGACATGAGATGAACCATGCTACGACACACAATACATGAGATGAACCATGCTACGACACACAAGACATGAGATGAACCATGCTACGACACACAAGACATGAGATGAACCATGCTACGACACACAAGACATGAGATGAACCATGCTACGACACACAAGACATGAGATGAACCATGCTACGACACACAAGACATGAGATGAACCATGCTACGACACACAAGACATGAGATGAACCATGCTACGACACACAATACATGAGATGAACCATGCCACGACACACAATACATGAGATGAACCATGCTACGACACACAAGACATGAGATGAACCATGCTACGACACACAAGACATGAGATGAACCATGCTACGACACACAAGACATGAGATGAACCATGCTACGACACACAATACATGAGATGAACCATGCTACGACACAAAATACATGCGATGAACCATGCTACGACACACAATACATGAGATTTTCCGGACAAAACAGGTTGTGCACGTGCCAACTCAACCCCGGCACAAGCTCCACTCTCCGATCTCTCCATGGCAGCGAACACCAGGCGCAGACTTTGACTATCCGCGAGTTGACCCCGGTTCAGTGTATAAATAGTCCACAATGTGCTACAGTCCGTAGGACCATCCATCTGTCTTGGTAGCAGGCAAGGAGCTATATGGAGTGTTCAAGCAATTAGATGGATGAAAGAGAAGAGGAAGAATGAGGTTCAATTGCCTTCCTTAAGAGGCTTGGTTGTGGGCTTTGCTCCATGCCACAACAGGGAAGGAGCTAGGGAACAATGAAAGCACTTTGGAGAGAGAGAAACAGAGGGACGACAGGAGAAGGGGATGAGGGGTTGAGGGAGAGACAGAGAAGACTCAGAGCTGTCCCTCCTAGCAGAACAGCGCTGATGGCTTTTGTGCTGCCTGAAATGAAACGTACCTGTCATACACCTGATTTAACTGCAGTGTCTTTAAGCCAGGCCTGGTTTCAAACTCACCATAAACCATTCCAGGTAAACTAACATTGATGAGGTTAGTCTTCCTGTTTCATCCTTGGAAAAAAAGGGATATTCCCATGAAGCTCAATTTCTCAAGTAATGTTGATGTGTGAAAGCTATACAGTAGATGATAGGTTTCTTTGAAACAAAGGAGAGCTAGAGGGGTAGGTTTAAACAACAGTGAAACAGGGAGTAGAGGAATGTGTAAAAGCATATCTTCTGCTCCGGAACAAACTCTTTTGTTGTGCTGTTGCTGTTGTCGGAACAATCCAAACCCCGACACGTGCTATGTCTAACTCTTGTCATTTTGTGACAGACAGTCTTTCGATTTTGGCCAAATTTACATTTAGTCATTTAGCAGACGCTCTTATCCAGAGCGACTTACAGTAAGTACAGGAACATTCCCCCCAAGGCAAGTAGGGTGAAGTGCCTTGCCCAAGGACACAATGTCATTTGACAAAGCCGGGAATCAAACCGGTAACCTTCAGATTACAAGCCCGACTCCCTAACCGCTCAGCCACCTGACTCCCTTTGCATGGAAGTGTGACTTTGTAACGATAGACTAATGCCAAATAGGTTAATTTACAGTAGGTGTATGTAGCTGGAAGTGTAGCGCAAAGTGGTAACGTGTATTTTAGAATAGTTTATTCATCTGTGATAAGTTTTCTTGAATGAACAATGTAGAGCACTTAGGTGAAACAAAACTACCTCCGCCTTCCAAACACTTCCTGTCTGAGACAGACCATAGAAGAATAAGACCAGGTCAGTAATGACTATGGCAGTCAGGTAGACACACACAGACAAATCTGAAATCCATCCCTCCGTTCTGGGTCAGTCTACTCCTGTGGATTACACTGGACTATACCGTTCTCAGATCAACAAAGATGGATCCCCAGTGACAGAAATCTGCACCAAATACATATAACATTGTTTTCACATTGTTGTCAGTTAACGAATGGAAGGCAATCACCGATCTACTGTGCTGTGGTCCTGCATAATATATTTAAATTGCAACCCCTATAGCACCGAATATGGGTGTCCGTGTGCAAGTGTCTGAGTGGGAGCAATTGCGTAATCAAGTTAACATTACAGTCGTTAACAGTCGTGTCAAGGCCTACTTTAACCTCGCTAGCGCGTCCCATTACAAGGTACCAGCGCCAGATTTAAAGTCTGATGCCATGTAACGACGTGTAATTTGAGTGCTAATACATTCAGGGCGATTTGAGAGTCGCCCCCAACGTCTTCTTCTCCGGCACCGGTACTCGGAACACTCATGAAAATCTGCTGATTAGAATTCCGCCACCAGACGCTGTGAATTCCTTGAAGCCATTAGCGGTTTGTTGAGAACGGTTTGGTCTCGTCTCGACATCGATGCTAGCGACCAGGACAGGCTGCCAGTGGGAATCAATGATCCCCCGCGTGGAGTGGAAGAATGAAACAGTAAACGCAGAAGAGGCCGTTACCATTTCTTGCCTGCTGCTGTCATTCTCTTCGACCACTTAAATTGATCAGGGCTTTTATTTATCCTGCCACATAACTTCAACCTAATTTGCTCACCATTCAGTCACAAAGTACACTGGCATTGAATAACCATACCCACGTACTTGTTTGCGCGTGTGCGTCTGTGTGCCCGCGTGTGTGGGTTCCAGGGTTGAGCATGAAATCTTGACGGGGTGTCTAGTCTGCACTAATACGTTGTGTAATTAATTATTATATCAAAAGCTATATCTTACTTAATTAATTTGTGGCAGGAAACACACACAAACACTGTGGATTTTCCATTACAGTGAACACATTTTGAATGCCTTTTTGTCACAGATGAGAGGAGGTGTGTGTGCGTGTGGGGGGGATTAATCGTTCCCTTTGTTCTCTCAGAACAAAGCAAAGAGGTGAATGCGATATTCGCTTTAGCCCTCAACTATGCTAAACTTCCACCAGTAATTGGGTGCCATTTTCCTTCGGCTTTAGCCTCTGTGTGTTTCCATTACGTTTCTGTCAAAGAGAGGCCTTGTCATCACGGTTATCAACTTAAATGGAACGTCAATGCTGCGTATGTGTTTATGTGTGTGTGTTTGTGTGAGGCGGGTAACCGTGGAAATGGGCTTAGCACCGCGGTTCGTAAACATAAAGTTGAACGCTCCTGACGGCGAGGCCAATCACAGCACAGCTTGGTGAATCAAAGAATAATACTCGTAGCTTTTCTCATCCCTGCAATTTTTGACAACTTATAAATAAATCTCCCCCTCTCTCTTTCCTCATATTCCTGTTTGCAGTTCTCTCCATTCCTTCATTTCATACTTTTGTATTCTTTTATTTTCTTATTTTCTTGCCCCTTCCCTGCTCCTTGCATCTCCTTCCTCCCCGCGTCTCCCCTTTCTTCCTATTTCGACACACCTTTCATTCCCACATCCCTCCTCTCTTCTTACTCCTCCAGTCTCTACATCACACCAAGCTGGTGTGTTTCAGTACACGGCCAGCAGGAGTGCGTGTGTGTGTGTGTGTTGAGGTGAGCCATGGTTGTTAGGTGTGGGCGTGAGGACGTACTCAACAGAGTTAGGTGATTACCAGGCTTCGAGGGATCTCCACAACCACACACACACACACCCTTTCACAAGCTTATTTACATGACTGAGGCAAGAGGCCGTAAGTCAGCCTGGTCTAACCCAGAGCAGGGAGGAGCTGGCGGGGATTCAAGACGTCGTATATCAGCCTACACCCACAAAGTGCACCAGACACAGAGACGAGACTGACAACGCCATGATTGATTTTTTTTACTATACTCTTAACTATTAAAGTGGCTGTAAGTGGAATATGTCCATCGTTGGATCAGGAGGGGGATACATCTGCTGAGAACAGTGGGATTAATAGGGTTTCTGCATCGCCGTTTCATAATTACCCAACACACACTCACATGTGCACTCCATCACATTTTCAAAGAGCTTTTTATCAAAGATGAAAATCTCACCGTACACAGAGGCATTCATGCCAAGGCAGTCCTTTCAATGATCACCCGCAAAATAGGATGTTTATCTATTTTGTCCCTTGTGACTCTCCATACCAGTCATGCGGCGTGTCAATTTCTGTTTATAGTGACACTCGTCAGGCACTTGTTTTCTCTATGAGTCTTGTGACTATTTTATAAAACACTCTTGAAAACCCCTCCGGTCCTCAACAAACCTCGTGAAGGTCCTCTCCTGGCTCGTGTTTTGCTGTCAAGGCAGGGTGTTTATGGTTTCTCTGAGGTAATTAAACGGAATCTAAAGGTCTGTGGTGGCGAGGATTCGCAGCAGCAGCCTCTAAGTAATAACAAAGCCAATTAGAGAGTGTGTGTTTCAACCCTGCCATGAAACTAATCTTCTGTTCAGCCCATAGGCGACCGATAGCAGGTCTGATCCAGCACCCTGTTCACTCTCCACAACATTGTTTAATTGGAAATGAGATCCAGATGGGGAAACTGTGTGTGCGTGTCTATACACACACATGTCCAGACACATGAGAAAAAACACACACATACAGACACAGGTATAAACACACACACACACACATAAAAACACATGCATACAGTACATACACACATACAAACACATGTACACACACTCATGCAAGCGAGTGACGTGAAGCTCTAATGAATAATCACACAGACCCTTCCCATCCAGCTACACTTGATAAGTAACTGACTGGCTTGTCGATGATGGATGAGAAGATGCATAATTAAGTAGTAGGTGCTTCGAATTCTGCCGTGCCCCTTTTCACCTGTTCATTACAGGCGAAATGTCAGAGCTGAAAGCGCCTTTGGTGGATGACAGCCAGGATGTGGGGAAGCTTTCTAGGTGGCAGGAAGACGTATAGAAGGCAGGCGTACAGCAGTGATGGTGATTGTGTAGCGCATCAACTGTCAGGGAACACAGTGTCTGTTGTGTTTTCAGCTGCCATTCACCGCCAACCAGTTCAGACACTGAAGAACCGAACAATCATTACTAACTTGACTGCGTTTCAAATGGTAAAAAACAGTCAGGTAAAAATGAAGACAAATCAGGAGCCATTAGCAGTTAAACTAAAATCTTACAAAACACTTTGCCGTTAAAGAAAACAGGTTGAAAATAAATTAATAAATGTTTTTTTTTTTTTTCTTCTATTTTCTGTCTTGGTTTAGTTTCTTGTTGGTAACAATGATTTATGTCAGCGTCTTCCTTCCGTATAGCCCCATTACACACAGTCATTTTGGGAATCAACAGATAATTATGGCATGCATCATACACCTCATAGAACTCCACCCTGCAAGCTGGGCGCTGGGGACACAAACAAAAAGTATCTTCCAGACTATTCAATATAAATGTTCTAACAACAGCTTGTTCTGTTTGCTGGCTACTGTTCAGTAGTGGTTTGGGAATATTTCTTTTAATTTGGATTAGGTTTTTCTTTGATGTATTACGCACATCTATTCACAGTTAGAATTGATTTGAAAATTGAAATAGTTCCATTTAGCATATTTCTTACCCCCTTGGGAAAAGGGTACCTTTTTGGTATTGATTTGCTAATTGCTAATTTACCATGGGACATTGTAAAATAAACATGGCACAAACTCAAGAGTGCTGGAACAAAACCTACCACTCAGTCAAAAGAAACTGTACTTGTCAACAACAACGATCATTCCCTCCCCTCTCAGTCTTGAATTTCTGCGGTGTGATTGAAGAACTACACACACAGCATAGCAAAGCGTCTCTTGCTTCATCATGGCTGCAATTACGATGAAAGTTTTAATGTTAGGGGTGTAATGAGATCTTCCAAGTAAATAAACAAATAAAAAAACAAGTTTAAACTTGTAAACATAAAGCTACATCTGGTAGATAAAACAGAACCTCTTCAACAAACTACCGTGGTTCATTAAAACATTTCATTCACCCTGAAATTTGAAATCTCATCTCTTCATTTCACAAACTCTTGTCTTTTTACCTTTCAACATGTAAACCAAGCCATCACCACCCCAACCATAAGTGCCGGAGTACTGTATCTTAATTCCCTGTTTTCAATTTTCCACGAAGGGAACTCTAACACGCGCCAGAACGGAACTCAACCCTGAGTACTTGGACCTGCGTTCACGGGCTGAGCTGAATCCTGAGTACTGGACGCCGTGCACTCCTCTAGTGAGTACTGCCGGTTCGAACCCATCCCAGAATGTTTGCTATGACATCATCATCACGTGCCGTCACTCCTCGAGAGTAGCGCTCACTGTGACATCATCATCATCACGCTCCGTCACTCCTCTAGAGAGTAGCGCTCACTGTGACATCATCATCATCACGCTCCGTCACTCCTTTAGAGAGTAGCGCTCACTGTGACATCATCATCATCACGCGCCGTCACTCCTCTAGAGAGTAGTGGTCACTGTGACATCATCATCACGCTCTGTCACTCCTGTCGCTGTCGGGTTCCATGATTCACACATGGCCACCAAGCTTTGTTTTGTTATTCATTGAACACACTTGTCTGACATTATTATTTAAGTACAAACAACTGGCCCAAGTGTACCGCTTGCCGTCCTGGGATGCACACCCAGCAAAAAGGCTCAAAAACTCATAACTGTGTCACATTATCATAACAGCATCATTAAAATGACAGTTTAGTGCGCTTACTAATAATCATGCCATTGCTGCATGAGTAAGAGATAATTGGCGCATTACCTCCATGCTAAAAGACAGAAAGTGCTTTGGGAATCAGCCGGGGAGTTAGTTTGTATTTGTGTTGTCGCTCTTGCACTTTGCTCATTCTCAATGATGTCGGCAGATTTATTTTGCATGTCATCATGCTGCGCACGGGCGTGCGAACGGGAGTTGGGAATCTCACAGCTCATATCAGGTGGAGTCAGGTGGCTGAGTGGTGAGGGAATCGGGCTAGTAATCCGAAGGTTGCCAGTTCGATTCCCGGTCATGCCAACTGACGCTGTGTCCTTGGGCAAGACACTTCACCCTAATTGCCTCGGGGGAATGTTCCTGTACTTACTGTAAGTCGCTCTGGATAAGAGCGTCTGCTAAACGACTAAATGTAAATGTAAATATCAGAACTGCTGTGGTACCTTTGTGTGAATGGATCATGCATGTGGGGGTTCCAAATGAGACTGGTTAACAGCAGTTATATGTGAGGCCGGCCTCTTTCACATCCAGTAACAGACTGATTGATTGAAGTGCTTCTGGTTGCTGTTTTCTATCATGGGATTGAGTCACAAACACCCTGACCCCAGCTCTGGTTCTGGTAGTGTAGTATCGCTCCTTGTTGTGAGATCAATATGCTGAGATAAAAAATGTGTGAGTCAATTACCGCCTGGCGTGCTCCCTCACATTCCCCTACTCAGCTACCTCTCCTGGCCTCTGCAGGGAGGGCCCTCCGAGAGAAGGAGAGAGAGACACAGACAGAGAGAGAGAGAGAGAGAGAGAGAGGAGAGCAAGGGAGATGATGAGGAAGAGTGACAGAAATAGAGGGAGAGAGAGAGAGCGAGAAACTGAGAAAAATGGAGATCTTGCGGAGGATGAGATCTTTGGACACGGCCGAATTAAGACTGTGCTATTGTACCACTTCGCTCTGGTCAGAGGCCCTTCAGAGTCCTGTCATGTCCACTGTGTCACTTCTCTCTCCTCATCTGCTCTCTGCCCTCAACCATCTGCCCCCTTCACCCTCGCCTCCTCAGCCCCCGGGCGATGTCTAACGAAGCACTCTGGGAGCCGTTGAGGTTGGACACACGGCGCCAACGGGCGGCTAGCGCTGATACTACTGCGGGCATGTTATTTTCCGTGTCACTGCCCTCCATCGGGGTGATGGGAGTGGGGTGCAGCCCACGCACGAACATGGAGAGTGCTCTCTCTTGCCCTCGCTTCTTTTTCCCTCTCTTCCATCCCTCTCTCTCTCTCTCTCTCTCTCTCTCTCTCTCTCTCTCTCTCTCTCTCTCTCTCTCTCTCTCTCTCTCTCTCTCTCTCTCTCTCTCTCTCTCTCTCTCTCTCTCTCTCTCTCTCTCTCTCTCTCTCTCTCT
Source organism: Osmerus eperlanus (assembly GCF_963692335.1). Taxonomy (NCBI): domain Eukaryota; kingdom Metazoa; phylum Chordata; class Actinopteri; order Osmeriformes; family Osmeridae; genus Osmerus; species Osmerus eperlanus. The sequence continues at coordinate 3,164,369 of NC_085038.1, forward strand.
CTCTCTCTCTCTCTCTCTCTCTCTCTCTCTCTCTCTCTCTCTCTCTCTCTCTCTCTCTCTCTCTCTCTCTCTCTCTCTCTCTCTCTCTCTCATGGTGTAGCTGAGCGTCTCTGGGTCTCACCCTGAGTTGACCTGGTCCCACAGTACAGTAGACTTCAGATGTAAGTCTGGAACAATCTGGATAACCAGTGGTAGAGTCAAACTTTATCTCTGAGACTCCGAGATAACACTTCTCTGTGGGATCTTCCCTGCTGTTGGGTGTTCTGGACATCAGTGAAATCGTCCCTTCAGAACTGGTGATTTTGAAATATATTTTGTGACAATATTATGATTATATCAGTAGTTTTCTTATTGCTTGTGGATTTAATTAGGTATGTTGCCTGTGCATCTTATGTCATTAACTAATTTCTTTATTGATGTGTTATGATCTAGAAATCTTTTGGTGATTGTGGTTGTTTGAGCGGACAGCTGCTATTTTAATCTCTCTTGTCAAGACAAGTGTTGGACATCAGCGGGCAAAAAAAAATAGTACATTCTTGTGAGGAGTTCTTCCGAGTCCCTCTGCTGACTGGAGCACCTTTGGTGTGTTTCTTTAAAGCACTGTATTGCTGTTTGCTCTGCCTGGTGGAGCAGACAAACAGTCATCTCCGCTGAGGAAACACACTCTCCACTCAGGGGGAAATGATGACTCTTCTGAGCCAAGATGGCTGCCATGCCTCAACCCCAGGCCCTATTAAGCTACTAGACAGCTTTATTGCATTGACGCTCGATAATTTCCCCTTCCTCTGTCATTTGGAGTGTGGCAAATCGTTGTCAGGGAGTTGTAGTTTGTGGAGAGAAGCGGGGGAATGGGGAGGGGTGCTGTGGTGGGGGGTCTAATGTGAGAAGGCACAGCTGGCAGTGATTATTCCCTCCCCCCCACCCCTCCCAGTCGTTGGAGAATAGTTTGGACGAGTGTTAAGCACTCCTTGGGCATGTGACAGCCCCTCCCCCCACCACACACACGCTAACACACACGCTAACACACACGCTAACACACACGCTAACACACACGCTAACATACACGCTAACACACACGCTAACATACACGCTAACATACACGCTAACACACACGCTAACACACACGCTAACACACACGCTAACACACACGCTAACACACACGCTAACATACACGCTAACACACACGCTAACACACACGCTAACACACACGCTAACACAGCAACCCTGGCTGCATCTTCAGTCTCTTCTCTCAACCTGGCGCAGATGAAGGAATATTCAGGTAAGAGGGAGGTTGGGAACTTACCAGTCCAGAACACTTGCAGGACAAACACACGCTGCGCTCACCGGTCTGCTACTGACGAGGTGTGAATTAGGTCTGGCTGTTAAAATACCAGGGCAGAAAAGGGCGGGAAAACACAGAACATTGAATGTTTGCATCGTATTGATTTATCGAAGTAGTGTCCCACTTTGTATACCCTCAGACTGACCAGGATCAATATATCTAGCGTGGGGTACATTACTGTTGTCTGGGAAACTAGAAACCTGCAAATACACTGAAATGCAATCTTGCTGTGACGAGACCACCAAACGCTCATGTCCTCCGTAGACAACGTCTCGGGCAACAGACAGAGAGGCCTCTGTGTAGTTTTGTCTCTTGTTTATCCCAACCCTTGCAAATCAAACTTTTCTACTACGGCCACCAAGGTGACACTGCGTCTAGTTGTCAGGATCCCTGAGGGCTCCACGGCTGAATATGAGCAGGTGACAAATACAATTAAGACGTTTGCACACGTTGTAAATCGCATTATTGTCAAAATTGTATTCATTGGCCGAGGCCGTGAATCGGATTAGCGAAGCGTCGCTGACATGTCCATGTATTGACGTTGACAGTGTGTGGGCATTTGAATGAGACGGCTACACAGGGCGCTTGCGTGTGGGTGCGTGTGTATGTGTGTGTCAGGAGAGATGAGAGCCGTGGATAGTGCTGGAGGCTGTTTCTAATCCAGCAGACCCCCACCCAGACATTACCAACAATCTGATATCTCTTAGCTCCTTTCCTGGTGTGTCAAGGGAAGGTAATGCAGGGAGAAATGGAAAAAAACAAGACTCATGAAAAATGGATGCATGGGGAAACCTCTTGTTTAACAATATGGAATGTGTTACGAGGCTATGATGTCGCGATGCATCCAGGTACTGAAGACATGGTTTCCCCAGTGGATGTCTTGCCATAAGCATGCGTCATGTGATCCAGCATGTTAAGCAGTGAGAGCTCTGAGGAAAGGCGGTAAACTTGAGCGTGGGAGTGGGGGGAATGGGGGGGCGGGTGGCGGGGGGGGTGGGACCGGCAGGTTCCTCTGAGTCATGGACGATGTGAAGTGAATCAAAATGGTGGTGGCCGGGAGGGCCAAGTCAGAGAGGCGCGTCGACGCACAAACGTGTGGAAATACACCTGCTACCCCCAGAGAAGGCCCATTCAAGCTAGAAGACAAAATCCACTTTGTCTAACGATGCACGGGAGACAAGCTGCTCGGATTCACAAACACCAAACACCTTTGTGACGACAAAGACGTTTGCTTTAGACTTCCAAGTTCACATGACGTGGCTCTTCATAGTCAGCCTGGTGTACTCTGACTGAAAGCTTATAATACTCACACCAGACGCTGCTGCAATGTAATGTGCTGCTTATCACTGTCCCCAGGTGAGGAGGCTGGAACGACTAGCTGTACGAGCAGGCGAATCCTAGCCCTGGGAGAGTGCTTACAGAAGTTGTCTTAAACATGGGGGGGATGTGAGGATGTGAGGAAGCTAAATGAAAGGCACAGACGAGGTGGGAGAAGGGAGGCTGTTAGGGTTTAGTTGGACAGATGTCAGGTTGTTCTGCAGACATGTTGTAGGGCTTTAGATTAGACGGTGGGGACTTGTGCAGCACCGATGTGTTGGAGCTCGGTTGATGAGAATTCCTGAAGTGACCTTCCTAGAAGAGCATGTTTAATGCATATGAAGGCTTATGGATGCACGTGGTCTGGGTGCCATGTGACTTTCTGACACCTGAACTTTCTGTGCTGGGGTGTTCTCCTAATGCTCTCCTTTCGCTCTCCCTCTCCCTCTCTCTCTCGCTCTGAGAAAAACAGCTGACAGTGTGGATGGGTCAGAGGTCACAGCACAGCCAGGGAGATGCACAAGGGTTTTTCTCTCTTCTCCTCTCCTCTATTTTCTCCCCTCTTCTATTCTCCTGCCTTCTCTTCTCTCCTCCTCTCCTTTCCTCTCTCCTCCTCCTTTCCCCTTCTTTCTTCTGTGTGAGAGATCGAGATCTGACCCCACAATAAGGTGCTGTGTGGAGAAGGGGCCTCTCAGATGTCTGTAACCAGCGTTCTTGTAAAGGGTGTATCCGATCACGGGTATGACCTCCTCACCTCTGCCCACAATCCTGCAACAAAAGAAGTAGAAGGCCGTCACAGCAGCATCTCCTCCACCTCCGCTCTCCTCCTCCTCCTCCTCCCTTCTTCTTCCTCGCTCATCCAGCTCTCCATCCATCCACCCTCCCCCAGACACACACACCGTGTTTTATTAACGACAGAGCTGGTGACTTGTGATAACTGGTCACTCCTCCAGGCGTTGCAAAGGAAGGGCACTCTATTATCCCCGGCGAGATGGATGGGGTGAAATATTGCCTGCAAGTGGCAGAGCCTGCCAAATCCTCCAGTGTTAAAACCCCTTTGTCTCTGACAGGGGGGAACATTAGCGAGAGGGCCAGGATCTACGATTGGGGCGTGTCTCCCTCAACTGTGAAGGAGAGAGCGAGGGAGAGAGAGTGCAAGAGAGAGGAAGAGTGAAAGAGAGAGAGAAAAGGAGACAGTGAGCGAGACAAAGAAAGAGAGAGAGATAGAGTATAGAGTGAGATGGAGAGAGGGGGAGTGCAGTATGCCTCCATTCACCTTGGGGACGGCAGTCTTGAAATGGTCAAACTTGATGAGAGTAAGGTAACTGGCGTGTGTGAGCATATCTGGGTGCTCTCCATTTGTTCATTTCCATGTCTGATGACACAATAGGCATATCCATTTGCCTGTGTTTGCATGTGTGTGTACATGTATGGGTGAGTCTGTACGTGTGAGCGTGTGTACTCGTGTGTGTGTGTTTGTGAGTGTCAGTGTGTGTTGTGAAGGATAAACACAGACCAGACAGACAGTCACTGTGTGAGTGCCCACAGGGTGGAGAGGGGTCACACAATTTATATTTACATTTAGTCATTTAGCAGACGCTCTTATCCAGAGCGACTTACAGTAAGTACAGGGACATTCCCCCGAGGCAAGTAGGGTGAAGTGCCTTGCCCAAGGACACAACGTCAGTTGGCATGACCGGGAATCGAACTGGCAACCTTCAGATTACTAGCCCGACTCCCTCACCGCTCAGCCATCTGACTCCCCACAATACTTAGTCTCCTAACCAGCAGCCATCTTTGCTTGCGAATAGCCACTCCCTTGATATGCCCTGTTTGTCTGCCAATTCATTTAGCGTTCCTCAGCCCCTCTAAGTTTTTAGATTTAGATTTTGCTTTTAGATTTTTTGGAGGAACGCCAGTCTTTTTTTTTTTTTTTTTTTTTTTAGAGAAATTTTCAAAATTGCTTCACAGTCGACACGGAAGGAGAAAATGTGTCTCGTCCCCACTGAGAATTGTTCTGTACTGCCCGGAACAGCTTCCACATAAACGTTTTAGCTTTAGTTATATTAGCGGGTCGTTTTGCACAGCGTTTTTATCAATCAAAGCCTTTTATTTTCAGGGTAACCACTATGTTTAGCTTCTGATTGGGAGACCCCTTATGTTATCGATCGGGGATTAAGCCTTGGAAAGCACTTACACTTCAAACAGGTCGGTTTGTTGCTTGTGTTCTGTTCTTGACGTCAATATCCCTTTGTGTATCCTTCTCCTGCTTGGATACAAGACAAACGGCAATATGTAGGCGGTTCGGCATAGTTTGTATTTGAACTGCCATGTTAATAAATAAAAGCAAGAATAACATCGCAATATAGAACAGGCTGCTCATGAAGCTCTAGTGTAGAGTTGATCACTGCCGGAAGGACTTTTATTTAACATCCGTAGACTCTACCTCCGTGTCTTGCTATTGAATTAGAGAGCACTTTACTCTCTGAGGTATTTGTTGCGATGTGGAAAGTGCCACAGCCATTAATAAAGAGAGAGGCATGTTAAGTCATCAGTTCTCCCTGTCATGGTAATGAATGTGTTGAGGCCACAGGAAGGTCCCCTGACCATCCAGGTCTGGTGAAGCGCTGGGTTAGCTACCTCATTATCCTAAGAGGGGGCTTTGGAAGGATGGATCTCTAAAACACACACACACACATGCTGTACATACACACACGCACACAAACATACTGAACACGCGCACACACACTGTGCACACATTTGTACCCACACACACGCTATCACACACGCAGACACACACAAAGTACGAAACGTACCATATTTCACTGATCTGTACGGTGTTAATCCTGTGCATACACAAGGGGAATCCAGCCTTCAGACTGAGTGGTACAACAATATTAATATCGTGAATTTGAGCAGATGTCTGGATACTAGTCACATAAATACTATCTGGCTCAGGCCGAAGACTTTCATGAGGGAATAGATCAGATTCAGCACATCCACATTTGACCTTGGTGACCTCGTTGTCTTCTACACGTTTATTTTGGACAACTCTTCCTATTTATTTATTATTTTCTTTTCGTTTTTTTTGGTCCGTGCGTTGCCTTTTCCTCAGTCTATAGGCCCCACGGGTTCTGCAAGAGAAGTGTGTTTGATTTCACTAATTGGGACCAAAGCTGTTAATTGGAGCTGTGAAAACAGGCCTAGCTTCTGGGAGCACCCTCCTGGGAAATTTGTGTGTTCAACCTTCTTTTCCACCTTTCAACATTGTTTTTTCAGACCAAGGGCAGACAGGACGCTGGATGGTTGGCTCAACTCCTACACTTGAAACCAACTCATTTGTCAAGGTTCATACTGTAATCATGTGAGGTTACTACATTAAAACCTTGATTCACTACATCTTATGCATATATCTATATATGCATAGGCATATTTTTGTTTTGTTGTGTAACTGTATTTTGTTTTGCACATTTGCGCTTTGTCTTGGTCAGGTCGACGTTGCAAATGAGAATATGTTCTCAATCGGTTCACCTGGTTAAATAAAGGTTAGAAAATAAAAGAAATAAATATCTAATAGTAAGGCCTATGGTTAGATGACATTTTATACTTTTTATATGAATGTACAGTATATATAAAATCATATTAATATTAGTATAAACGCACAGTTAGTGCATCCTTAAAGTCCCGAAACGGGCGGAAAATATATAGCGCTCCTCCACTCTTGAGGGAAAGTTGTTTCGATTAGCTTTAATCACTTAATCTGTTTGAGACAGAGGAGCGGGATCTCCAGAGCCACAGTTGAATCCTTCCAGAAGCTTCTCCAGCGTCAGCTGCTGCAGAAGACCTCACACTCCTTGTTTTGCTCAGCTGCGGGCACCATGCTGTGCACCCTGGGAAATAAGTCAAATGCATCATGGGAAACCAACACGTCAACAACAACAACGATGAGCTGCACTGTAAACACCAACAAAATGGTCTGCTAGACGCGAGATCCGGTCTCAGAGCCCGAAAGTCTCCATTTTGGAAGGTTTTGTCGTGTGTTGTTGTTGATGTTTATTGTTGTTACATTTATACATTTACATTTATTCATTTAGCAGACGCTTTTATCCAAAGCGACTTCCAAGAGAGAGCTTTACAAAGTGCATAGGTCACTGATCATAACAACGATCACAACAATGGTGTAGATTCTCCCGGAAAAAACGTGTGCTTGTCTCAGTGGGATTTGATGAGGCTATGGAAAGTTTTCCCCCCCTCACTTTCAAGATGGCAGCCGATATCTCCTCAGTTGTTTCCTAGACTTCAGCTCTTATTAGCCTGCTGTGATATGTGTGAAGGCAGATGCTTTAAAAATTCTCTCTCTCTCTCTCTCTCTCTCTCTCTCTCTCTCTCTCTCTCTCTCTCTCTCTCTCTCTCTCTCTCTCTCTCTCTCTCTCTCTCTCTCTCTCTCTCTCTCTCTCTCTCTCTCTCTCTCTATCTCTCTCTCTCTCTCTCTCTCTCTCTCTCTCTCTCTCTCTCTCCTCTCTCTCTCTCTCTCTCTCTCTCTCTCTCTCTCTCTCTCTCTCTCATATGCTCTTTCAATCTCCCTCTCTCCCTCCCTCCCTCTCCTTTTCCAGCTCGCGTCTGGCTCACCCTCCTCGTTTGTTTTCCCGTGTAACCGTCAAACCCCATCGAGACTGCGCTGATGACTGAGAATTAGCATTAGAAAGTGTGTATGAAGATGACGTTTAAATGCAGCATGACACATTAAAGAGGACATGCACAGTGAGGAATTCAAAGGGCTGGATGCTGTACATACCAACACATGACTGGCCTTGTGGACCCCGGGATCACTCAGGGATAGACCCAATAAGACGAAAGGTTTGAGGAGCCAAAACAGATTACACGACTCTTTGATTACACTGATTCCCCTAGTAGCTGTAGTGGTATAGTTTATTTCGTAATTTAAAGGTTGTTCAGGCATGCATGGAGAATGTATATGTTCAGTTTACGTACAGTATAGCCCTCAGATGTTGTGTCTAGGGTCAGGGCCTAACCATCAGGGGATTAGGGGTCAAAGGTTAGGGATGAAAACCAAAGTAATTAAGCCCTCTGAGTGAATGCTCACAAGTTCACTCGGTTGAAACTCACAAGAGTTTCAACCGAAGTCACGTTGCAGTCCTGCTAGGAGGAAAATTCAGGGCAGCGCAAACTCCAAAGACAAACGCTTCACACTTAAATCCATCGGCACACATTCCTATTTACACGCGTACGCATGATACAGACAGTATGGTACACCATGCGAGATTTGCAGGGTGGTACAGTAGGGCTTGATGCTCTGTGGGGCTTTTCGCCTGTAAATAGACATGGAACGTGCTTCTGCATTGTGTCAGGCCACAGTGATCCTGCCCACGTCGCTGCCCATTCCTCTGCTGCCTTTCCCCCTCGGGCTCCATCCACGCCAAGCTCGTATCGAATCATACCCCGACCAACCCTAATCTGGTCAACCCTTTCAGCGGCCAGTGGGGTGTGTTCAATTGGAAGGTAGAGGATTAGGTGAGGATCAGCTAGGTTAAATTCATGAATAAAATGCTTCAGATACAGTAGATGTATATAAATATAAACGAGATAAAAAATCTCTGGTGGTCATCCTCCATAGACCTCATGCTCTTTGAAGTCATCATTAGCTGGTTTTTATCAGTGTATTGACCCTAAAACTAGTACCTGAGGGGCTTGTCTGTGTAGTGTTACAGGCCCCAGTGCATGAGTGTTGGATGGATGAAATAAGACTTTGATGTTGATTTTCCATTTGAAGGATTATCCATTTGGGAGTTTGACTCATGCCCATTTTTTGGGGTCCTCAAGGCTATGTGCTTTTGTGTGGGTGGAGAGAACTATGGTTCACGGCATTATTAATTTATTTACTTCCCCCACCCCCTCTGACTAAAACAATATATATTGTGTTGGCGTAGTTAGCTAATGAGTGAAACACAAGGCCTTTGTGCCTTTCATTGATTCCTTAAACTGTTTCAGGCACTCTTGATTGTGCGTGCTGTGTGACGCAGCGTAGCTGTGGATGAGTGTGAAAGCTCCGGAGACACAAGTCCATCCTTTGGGCCGTTCTCTTACACAATAAGGGGTTCGAGCTGACTTCAGAGGTTGCCTGAGGACGGTGGGAGATGTTGCTCGTTAGCGGGCTGCTCACAAGCGCTTCTCCATTGTACGTAGCCACGTCTCCGCTAGACATAACCGGCAGAAACACTCCAAAGGGAAAGGAGAGAGTTTCAACGATGGAAGCAGGAACTAGGAAACTTCATTTACAGTACAGTACAGTGTCTCTCTGACAGCACATGGTTCCACAGGAGTCTGAGCTTGCTTATTCACACCACCTTCATATCCCACCTAGTCATTTCCATGACAATGGAGGCCTTTGTACAGCGGTTGCATTGTTTTGTGTTACTCCAAATAATGACGTTGGGGTTATTGTTTTCGATATGTTAATGCTGCTTTTTCCTGCAGGAATACCCTCTTTGAAGTAATCTCTTTGAGCATGCTCCGCCTAAGAAAGCTCTCTCAGGGGAGGAAGTGAACTTTTTAAATGGAATTCTCCTCTCACCACCCTTGAACAGTTGTTTTGCGATTCCGCTAACCTTGAGCCTTCGAAGCAGATAAATCCTGCGTGATTGTATTCTGATTAGATTAGGAAGCATAATCTGCTACACATATGTATGGGACTAGCGATGACAAAGTCAGCAGAGATGCAGACTAAATGTAATAATAGCTGCACGCCGGTTGGTGGATGATAGCAGAGATAGCTTTTAGCTAGCCGGGGGACAAACACTCACAGAGGTTTAATCTCCCAGCCACCCCACTGGAAGCCTAACTGGTTTGGCAGAGATTTTCCATTTATGCTCGTTTTAGTGATTTTGGGGGGAAGATGAATTTTGACTTATTGTTTACAGTAATATTTTTCCAAACCAATCTCAGGGATTTATTATAGAAATAATCTTAACATGTCGGGGTTGGATGTGATTAATTGTGTGTGTGTGTTATGTGTGTAGGTGCTTGTGACAGAGAACTGTGGGTTAAGATATTATTGGTGGTTGGCATGTTTTCAGACATATGCCACAATAAACACACTGACATACTCACGTGTTTTCTTAACTAGTTATTTTCCATGATGGATCACGACTCACATCCTGTCATTCGTGTTGGTGTGTTTGTGTGTGTGTGTGCATGCAAATGTGCGTGTGTGTATGTATGTGTGTGCATGCATGCATGTGTGTATTCCTGATAGAAAGACAGGATTCCACAGACCTCAGGCTCGTTGCAATGATCCCTCCCTTTCCCTTTGATAAAGCTCTGAAGTGTGCGTCTGACACCTGTTTCTGCTCCGCACCACCCAACTCTTGACGAGTTCGCTCAAATAAGTGTTTTGATCCTGAATATGGTGGCTATTAAGGCTTGAAAACTGTGTCTCTTGTCAGTAATTCAAAGCTATTCCTCTGATGGAGAGGAGAGGGGGTATAATGAGGATAGGCATGGTTCTGCCAGATTTAAATATTTCTAAGCTGTCTGTTTGAATACACAATATCTGGGCCAATGTTTAAAGGATACGGTTTGCTTCTTTTGTTCTATTTTTCTATTAAAGAATGGTTGTTATTGAAAACTCTCCCAGACAGACAGATATGGAGTTGGGGAATGAAACGCAAGCTATCAAGAAAATTGAATGAGTCTGATACATTCACTCATTGGATTGGTGCTGTATGTTGGAAAGGCAGCCTGTCTGTCTGATAATCCTGTTTCAGTGGATTTACTAGAAATACAGAAGAGCACTTAAATCAATATAACCTCCTAAATCTTGTAAGGTTTTTTTTCAATTCCATGTATTCAAAACATCAGAATACAATTAAATGGCATTTGATTTCAGCGGCCGTGACGAAACACAAACACTGCATCTCCATATTACCGATCAAGCGTACTTTAGAAGACATTGTCTGTTCTAGCATATGACATTGTTTTTGTCTTTATGACTCTTATTCCATAAAAATAAAACAGAAAGAAACCAAACAAGCCAAGCGATCCTTTCTGTCTGACAGCTTAAGTACAATATTTGTAATCCAGTGATGAGCTTGGAGTGGTTGTTAGACCAGTGCACTCCATCTTGAGCACTCGCTCGACCACTCTAATGATGCCATAGGCTCTAACAATACAACTCATGTTGCCCCAGGATACATAGGTGAATGGGTCAGTGATTGGTAAATACTTAATTGTAATGTTCATCAATTTGCTTAAAATGTTTTGTGATCTAAAATCACAAGGTCAAGGGTTCAAAGGGCGAGCGGCAGTTGCTGAAATTTCATTTGATGCAGGAAGATTAGTGAAATCAGATTATTTCATTATTTCAACCATGCAAATGCATGTATGAGATTCTATCAAGACTCATCTTCAGAGAGTACCTTAAACTGCATTTAGAGCACCATTTCATCCTGTCCAACCAACCCCCTCCCCCAAAAAAGAAAACAAAGGAAAATGGACATTAAATCAAATACATTTGAGTTGATCCACTCACAACTGGGTCTTCATTTTACGTTAACCGTCAGAGAAAATCATTTCGCTTTCCTGTTTCAGAGTTGTGACAACAACACAATCAATAAATGTTCTTTATTCACAACGTAATTCCAATATATTTGTACAAGACAATCAACAGGAACAGGAGCATACTGCATACCTCGGTGTAAAAGCATGTATGGTAGCAGGCAATAAGAGAGTGCTCTTTCCTTTTTATTGAAGTCCCACGGTTACGACATGACGACCTTTCCGGCTTGTCCTTCACCTTTCCGAAGGAACCTATCACATACCAATCTCCTTGATGCAGCTTTACAATGTGTGAAATGAGCACTTGGATATATATGCCCATATATCTGTTGTGTACATTTATTTACATTTTACATGTATTCATTTAGCTGACGCTCTTATCCAGAGCGACTTACAGTAAGTACAGGGACATTCCCCCCGAGGCAAGTAGGGTGAAGTGCCTTGCCCAAGGACACAACGTCATTTTGCACGGCTGGGAATCGAACTGGCAACCTTCAGATTACTAGCCCGACTCCCTCACCACTCAGCCATCTGACTCGCAAATGCACACATGTTGTAAAAGGTGGTCCTGTTAATGGGAAAGTGGCTCAAAGGAAGGAACTGTCAGTTCTACGGGGTTACACTTACCGCAAACGCTTCCCCAAAAGGGGGCAGGAAGTTGACATGGGGGGGTCAGGATTGGATAATGAGATTTATGGGTGTGTGTGCGGCGGGGGGGGGGGGGGCGAGGGGTTTAGGAACGGGGAGTTTGACGGTCTCTGCCGGTTGGAGGAACCGGAGACAGGAAGCTGCACTTGTCTTGTTTCCAGGGGAACTCTGGAGGTGACCTCTGACCCTGAAGGTAATGAGGAATCTGTTTGGTACCTGAACCCGACCCACTTTGTCCTCTCCCTTTGTTAAGTGTGTTGGGAGAGGAAGTGTTACTGGGCTGGTATGTGTGTGTGTGTTTGTATGTGTGTGTCTGTCTGTTTGTGTGTTTGTTTGTTTGTTTGTGTGTGTGTGTGTGGCTGTTTGTGTGTGTCATGTCATGTGTGTGTTGTCTGTCATGGTCGGTATGGTTTCTAACCATGGTGTCCAACATTTGCACTTGAACTGGAGATAAACTGATAATACCGTTGTGGAATAAGTGAATAAATGTAAAACCACTGTAGATAATTACCATGTTCAGGTCTCTGCCAATTCTGATAAGCTGCATTGATAGGCTAACACAATCTCTGTGGTAATTTTTAAAAATAATTACTTGACAATGAATGTGTTTGGTCTATGATTACCTACCTTATTTAGTAATTAGTGGTTAGATTAACCATGTAATCATGTGAATCCACATGGGTAATCACTTTCATCCGCAAGCAATGTTAACCTAAAGAACAAAAGGGATTACCAATGTGTAACCCTGAAAACACACCGACATAGACATGCCCTGGTACACAGACTCAGTAATGCCTGTAAGATCATCACATGTTTCAAATCTTCCGTCTTTGCTCCTTAGTATGCGGGCCGTGGATCGTTAATGCTTCTCAGAATGAGGCAAGCGTTCCCGTGTAACGGTGAAATCGAACCTCTCCAAACTCATATTGACTCATATGTCTTTTGAACCTTGAAGAAAATGGATTCAGGTATGGGGCAAGAAAAAGAAAATTAGAGTGGTTACTTCATGCAACTTTTTTAAAGGCTGAAAGATTGCTTCTCTTTCATGCCTAGTAAGTCTTATTACATACCACCCAGGGGGTGAGAAATCAATTTGTGAAGCTTAAACAGAAATGCCAATTTCATTTTCAGTCAGTGGGGGGAAAAAATGCAATGCGGTAAAAAAAAAAAAACATAGCATAGCATAAAAGCCCAGTGTAAATGGCATATGGACAGTAAATCAATCAGCTTTTGTTCATCTCTCCAGCGTTCATTGCATCTCTGTAGAAATGTTGTCTATTAACCGACTTTACCGCATTTGCGCTTAAGTGCTCAATAATATTTCACACTATCTTCCCCAAGCTGTATCGGTTTGTTGTGCTTTAATGTGCAACCCTATAAAGAGATGATTACCACTGGCTCCTTGCTGTTTTCCTACAATGCAATCAACCGGCAGCCATGACGCCTAATCGTGATGATGTCATAGCATGGGTTCGGAGGAGCGATGAAGCGGGTGAGAGGAAGAAACTTAGCTGCCACATTGATTGTACCACAGCACCAATATGTTGTGCTCACAAGATAATGTTGTTGGAATGTTTTTTTATCGCTTTCCGAGGTTCTTCCGTTTAAGAACTTGTGTGTTTGTCATTAAATGGAAGCTTGTTTGGTTATAGTAGGCATAGATATATATAAAGGGTAGATGTCTCGTCCGCGTTGCCGGACAACGGAGTCGAACGTCCGCACATGGCAGCCATCTTGCTACAGTCAACTCGCTCACCCATAACATTGTGTTGGTGCTACATGTACTTGACCATAACTTGCTCAATTTTCAACCGATTTTTAAACGGTTTGGTTTGTTATCAACGTTAGAGATGTCGTTATGCCACTGCATACTTCTATTCTATTTGTAAAAAAATAACATAATTATTCATAAGTATGCAGTGGCATAACGACATCTCTGACGTTGATAACAAACCAAACCGTTGAAAAATCGGTTGAAAATTGAGCAAGTTATGGTCATTTAAAAGTACATGTAGCACGAACACAATGTTATTTGTGAGCGAGTTGACTGTAGCAAGATGGCTGCCATTTGCGGACGTTCTAGACTCCGCCGTAAGACATATAGTCTTTATATATATCTATGATAGTAGGTGTAGAAAAGAGAGACACAGGAAACAATTGTTTGGAACTCCTGTTGTGTCACATGACCCTCTGCTGTGACTCTCTGCCACTTCCTGTGTTTCCGCGGTAACAATCATGGTTAGTTCCATACAGTGTCACATTGTGTTTCCTGCCTGATGAACTTCCTGCTGTGAACAGCACTCACATTATCCTGACCTGCAAACACAGGGCTGGGAAGTGTGTGTATGTGTGTGTTTGTGTGTGTGCCTGTGTGTGTGTGTGTGTGCCTGTGTGTGTGTGTGTGTGTGTGTTTGTGTGTGTGCATTTTTGTGTGTTTCATCATTCTACATACATTTACATGTAGTCATTTAGCAGATGCTCTTATCCAGAACATACGTTCTGCTGGGGAAGGAGAGCGACCATACAAGGAGGGTTAGATAGGGTTGAATAATAACACGACCCAATACGTATACTAGTCTTCTATCCTGCAAACTGCCATCCTTCGCCTCAAACACAACCCTCCAAGCTACTGAAACACGTCAAACTACAAATGGATTCCCTCACTGTCAACCACATTGCTTTGCCTATTCTCTCACCATGAGACACAAATAATTTGTGTACAGTATATATTACAAAACCAATATGTGCATAGATCTTAAACATTCAAGGTCAGTGATGTGATGTTGTCCTGTCATCCAGACCTGGGAATGAGTGTGTTAATGACGTTATGACGAGCAGCTTACAGGGTCTATCTCTCGTGTGTTTGGAGATGGTCGCAAGCGTTCCCCTTGATTTAATCTTGCTGTTTTCACACGCACGCACACACACACGCACGCACGCACACGCACGCACACACACACGCACACACACACACGCACACACACACACACACACACACACACACACACACACACACACACACACACACACACAGTGGACATGACTGAACTCGGTGTTCTTCATCTCTTCTTCTTTCGTCCCTTTGTCTTCTTTTCATTTATCTCGCCCGCCCTCCGTCTCCCAACGTCTCTCACTCGTCATCTCCCTGTCTCTCTCTTCTCTTTTCAACCTCCCTCCCTTTCATTCTCCTCCACCCCTCATTCTCTTTCTCTCTCTCTCTCGCTTCGCTCTTTTTGCTTTTCTCTGTCTTGTTTTCTTTATTCACTCCGACGGCCGCATCTTTAATAACTTTTGAGGAATTGCCATTGTCCTCTGTTTTTCTCTCTCCTCCGCCACTCCTGTTCTCCTCCGGGAGACAACCAGGCCGGCGAGCAGGAGATAAGTGCCGGATCAAACGTCGTAAAGCTCTCTCATATTTAGTATTCCTCTGCATCTGTGGAGTAGTGAGGGAGGGGGGGGGGAGGTGTGTGGGAGGGACGGTGTGTGGGACACTACCAATCAGCCATGTATCACTTCCAGCTGTCAAGAGAATTTCAGGGTTTTCAAAGTTGATATTTTCGTAGCGTGCCCTCAAACAACTGAACAATAACTTGCTTTTGATGTGTCCTGGCACTAAAGAAAACTTTCAAAGGGTACAGTTTCTTCGGCTGCATGGGAGATGTTCAGCGTTTCTACTGCAACGTGGTTTGAATGCTGGTGAGTTTAGAACAGGGTGAGTGTTACATGGCAATATGAAGCACTTCATGCATTTGCATACCTGTATCAATGGGAAAGGTTAGGAAGAATTCTTAGTTGACTGACAAAATAGCATATGTTCCTGAAAGGGTATCAAGTGGGTGGAACACTACAACTGAGAGGCCTTCATCTAATCTAGAATATGACCCATTTAGTCTATGAACCTATATCAAACCCCCATCTTTTTCTTCCATAACTCACAATGACAGAGACAGATGGTGCAATTTGATACATGAATTATACAAATTACGACGCTGACAAGTAGATAAATAAACACTTTCACAGTTGATTTGAGAGGGTTATGGGTGGATCTGCGTTGTGTTGCCAAGTTATCTATGTATGATTCCTACCTTAGCTATGAATAATGGAGGTGTTTTTAAAGCGGAGGAGCGTGTTTCTCTACCACAGCCTAGGCTTCCTAATTAGAGGACGGGAGAGGTGCCAGAGAAGACATTTGAGTACCGCACGCGTTGGCACTTCCCAGATACACTCCGTTTTACTGTAAAGTATTAATGAAACCGGTAAACAAAGTGCCAGATTCATCGCAGATTCCTCAACCTCGCCTTCGCCAATTTGCTTCGCTGCGGCGTTAGTCGGATACCGTCATGTTCGCGGCGCACGGGCCCTGACGTGTGGAGACTGCGTGCTCCTCGGCTCTCTGCTAGCGGCATCAGGAGTAGGGATGCGGCGTCTTTGAAGATTGCTGTTTGATATGGGATGGTCTTTTCAGTGGATTAATTCAAATGTCACAGACGAGGTGGTCTGTGAGGAGTCACCGTCTCCAGTAGGGAAGTGTCACGCCATGCGGAGATCCAGTAGGGATGTGATAGAATCGTTATTTTCCCTGAATTCTGAAGCGCAAGTCAATTTTGAACATCTGAACCAAGTAGTAGCCTAAACAAAGTAAACATTAATTGTGAACGGTTCTAATTTATCACATATTTGCTTGATTATTTATCCTGTATTATAAATTGTCTAAGCTAGGGTTTTAGTTTTCAACCAGAACTTTCTATTCCGGTATAAATACTTTTCTAGTTTCATAGAACATTGTAAACTGAAAGCGTTGCCAAGCTGCAGTCCTCTCTGGTCTTTCTTGGCTTTTGAGCATAAACTGATGCATAGCAATTGAGGGTGAAACATTGAAAAGGTGGACCAGAACAACGCTCTTGTCTAGTGACCACATGCCAGGGAAAGTTTCCCTTTCTGAACAGCACTGTAACTGCATTATTTGTGGCATCATTCTGCATTATTTCCGGAATTAGTTGTTGGTGCATATCCCAAGCTGTGTAGCTCCCAGTGTCGAGCTCATTTAAACCACATTGCGTTTAAAAGCATTTGTGTGTTTGTATGCCTGGAGGCAATGAATTATTGACAGAATGTCTTCATGTCATTCTGTGGAAAAAAATGAAAAAAGAAACCGAACAAACCTTTGGATTGTTGCATTGGCGCAAAAAAAAAGAACAAAAAAACAACTATGAACGCGCAAACACATGACGCATCTCACTGCTAATAAAGTAGTATAGGAAGAATTCAAATGAAAAGCGTCTGTTTCCTTATGGGTGGTATTTAAGCAGAAGCGGAGACGGTATTGAATGAAATGGCGTGGTGACATTTGCGCATGCAATGTCAGACAGGTTGTAAAGCCCACACACTCTCCCCACCGCACACCAGTGTAGTCAATAAGACAATTAAAATGTCCTTTGAGACACCCAATTGAGGGCATGAAAATGCTGACACACACAGTGTCCGATCCTACACAATGTATTGGCCAATCTTATTATAGAAAGTAGAAGTCATTGGGTACATCATAAAAGTTAGTGTGCTGTGTGTGTGTGTGTGTGTGTGTGTGTATGTGCCAGGATTGCCCTCTCTCTCTCCCCAAAGTGTATTAGCGTGAGCAGTGTTCAAGGATCTCTCTGTCATTGACTTCCTGTGTCTTTGCGCCGCGTCCAGAATTGTTATTGGCACAGTGGCGGTGACATCATCGCGTTATAAATAGGACCGGGGGCTCAATTCTTGTTAATTCATCGGTGAGTCAATGTGGTAATCTCTTACATGTTCAATATGGTGTTTCCATTCCAATGTAGCGAGATGTTTTGTTCATGTTACGATTGAAGTCCCACTCATTATGGATGTATATTCATATTTACACCATATGTGGTGGAGGAACAACAGTATCAGGAATAACGGTGTATAATTAGATCATATATTTTTATACTGACTGCATGAAAGGTGTGGGTCATGTGTGAAGGTCATGTGTGAAGGTCATGCCCTCTTTCTCTCTCTCTCGCTCTCCTAGCTTTCTATCTCTCCATCCCTCACTTCTCACCCGCCTCTCTCTCCCTCCCTCCGTCTCTCTCCTTCTTTCTTCATCTCTCTCTCCCTGCCTCTCTCCTCCGCGCCCGCCCACCTCTCTCTCACTCTCTCCATCTCATTGAGAAGGCCGCACGACCGACCCAGACCCGTGGCAAATAACTGTGCTGTCGTCTTTGTAGGTCAGGCGAATTACACAGCGTGTCATGTTGGTCGCGTACCAGGTAGCAGGGCCCATGGGAGATTTAGTGGCTTTAATTACATTTCTCTGGCCAGCCGCTGAAGAGAGAGGAATTAAAAGGGACTGTTTTCTTAATCAGTTCTCGCTCTGCGGGTAAGCGCTCTGGCCTTTCAAATGAAAAAGAGCATCCAGGCGTGAACTTTCTGCAGCATCCAGTCACGCTGATGGTAAACAATGGTGTGTGTGTGTGTGCGTCTACCATGTGCTTTCGAGTCTCGAAGAGGGACATTTGTTCCATTTCTACTCTCTGTTCAGTCTGAATCTGTACCTCTGGGGAGCTTGGTAGAAACATGTTTCTATTGATTATGCCTTGTACAGTAGAAACACGCTCTCCATGGTGCTGAAATAGCCTGGCCATTCACTACATTAATCTATTGTTCATGCAGATACAAGCTTACAGTAATAGGGGTTGCTACACTGAGATTGGCAGTGCTGCCAGAATGAGCAACATGGAATGTGTGAAGCATCGCCTAAATATGGCATATTCTTGAAATACAATAGATAATTGTTTGATTGAGTCAGCAAGCCTAGTGTAAATTGCACACATAATCACTGCCTGACTATAACTTCAGTCAGACTCCGGGTTAGTGTGTCCCTTTCTCTCAATGCCTCTCTTCCTCTCTCTCTTTCCTTCGACTTTCTCTCCAGCCTTCTCTCTCTCTCCCCCTCTCTTTCTATACCTCGTTCTCTTGCTCTTCCTCTTTCTCTCTCCAACCCTAACTCTCTCTCTCTCTCTTTCCATCTTTCCCTGTCTCTCATTCCGCCCCCTCTCTCTCTTCCTCTCTCGACCCTCTCTCCCTCATCGTAGTGGGAGAGCGATGGAGAACAGCAGATGTGGATTTACAGCCCCATCAGGTTCCTCTAATGTATAAAGTAGAGCATATAATGGTTATTGAACAGGGGGGGGAGGGTTGCGGCACAAGATATTTATACCCCGGCCCTCGAGGACGATTACGCCACGGTGAGATTGAGCTGCTTGCCACTCGGAGGCCAAGGGCCCATTCCCTGGATGGAGGGAGGGATACAGAGTCTCGACCTCCCTCGCAGGGCTGAAGGTCCGGCGGGCCCCATAAATGATCTAGATCCAGCGCGGTCCCAGATGAGAAGGTCTAGGGGTGAGGCATTAATCCCAGAGTGTTGTGATGTGGTAATACGAAGGGGTCAAGGCAGGGGGCAGGGCTGCAGCGGTCGTCCTGGGCTCGCTAGGCTGTGGTTAGGGGCCGGGGTTGATGAGGCGTGACCTTGTTGGCCAGTGGAGGGTCACCCCCCTACCACTCACCCTGCCCCTCCATCCCACCACCACCCCACCTCCTCCCTTTAGACCGCCCTCGTGATAGGGTTAGGTCTCCCCCATAAAGCCCTGGAGGTGGAACTAGGTCCAGACAGCCCTGGAGGTGGGGTTAGGTCAAGACAGCTCTGAAGGTGTGGCTAGATCCAGACGTCCCTGGAGAAGGGGTGTTTGTAAACAAGTGTGAGAACATGAGAACCAAGTCCCTAGTGTTGGATGCTGACTCTGCCAGAGAGCTGTGTCATAGCGGTGATCGATAGCTCGAGGGGAGAGAGCGAACAGGAGAGAGAGACAGAAAGCCAGAAAGAGATAGAGAGGAAGTAAGTGAGAGAGTGTGTGAGAGAGACAGGAATAGAGGGAGTCGGAAAAGAACAGGAAGACGAGCAACAGTGAGTAAAGGAAAGCAGGAAGGGAGAGCGAAAAGGAGGGGTGGAGAGGCATTGGCCAGCGAGAGAGAGGGAGAGGGGAGAGGGAGGGGAGACGGAAGGGGAGGAATGAAATGAGAGTGCTGTAATTGGAAGAAGGAGATTGAAAGATGAGAATAGATAGTGAACAGGGGGGATGAGGGATGGCAGAGGGATGGATGGAGAAATCTAAAACCAGTGGATAAGTGAGTGTAGTGGAGGTAGAGAGGGAGCCCCTGGCTGTCTGAATGGGCTCTGCAGACCATTGGGAAGATCCTTAACTCTGCAGTCAGAACACCTGCGGATAAATAAATCCTCCACAAACACTGAATGATGTGCCAGTGGCATTTGTCGTTGGCCTGATTCACTGGCCCTCAACAGCAGATCAATCCTACAGTATAAACCTCACAGACGCCACACCTACAGTGTGGACATGCCCTAGCATGAAGCCCCACTGTATTGATCATGATGAATCACACAGGCCATAAAGAGGTAGTTGTTGACACACCTACACGGTGGGAATGAGTGGGGAAGTGTTACCTGTCCTGACCTGTTTGGGTGCAGGTGTGTGTGGTTGCTTGGGGATGGGAGGGTGAGAGGGGGAGGGGGGGGGGGTTCTCCCTCAGGTTTTAATCTATTATTGAGTGTCATCTGCTGGTTCACTTTGTTACTTATTCAGATCTGCCATGTACCAAAAAGATGTGTGTGTGTGTGTGTGTCTGTTAAGGGGCATGCGTGTTGGAGAGGAAAGGCAAGAGGGTCCCATTTCAATTACCTGTGAGTCAGTGCTTGTAATCTGAGAGAATTAAGAAATGCTTCTGTTCCTAAAGGGATTTTCCTAGTATTAGTTTATGATGATATTTCTGCATGATCTCTCATCTGGATTACAGTACACTGCTCACTGATTCAGTTCTGTAATCATTTGTTTCTTGTACATATTATATATATACTATATATCTTTAATTTAACCAAATAAGACCCGATTTATTCTCATCCCTCTCTCTCCATCCACTAACCCTCCGGTCCTGATTCCCCACTGTCCCTTCTAGTCCCCCTCATCTCACTAACTCTCACCTCCCCCACACACACATACACACACACACACACCTCCAGGTAGGTACATGCTGTAGTGGAATTGACAGTAGCCCAGTGATAGTCAGCCAAGTCAAGCAAGTGAGCATTTACCCACATGTGCCATGAGCCTTTTCCAATAACGTCAGCACCCCGAAACGCTGCCAAAAACATCCTCGCTCCAGCACAGACAGCAACAGCCATGCTAATAACAACACTGATTTGCATGACCGTTTATTTCTCCTTCCTAGTACACATGAATAAACACAAGCACGCACACACGCACACACACACACACACATAGACTTGCACACTCACACTCTCTCACACATACACACACACTCTCTCACACACACTCTCTCTCACACAAACACACACAATTTTCTTTGAAAAAAATTCATACAAATGGAATGGAAATTAAGCCTGCCATAATTAAACAAGCGTATTAGTATTTTGGCTCACCTCCTCTTTGTCCATTATAATGTACAAGCATGGTGTTCTACGTGGGAGAGGAGGTCCTCTCCCGTCTGCTATCGTCATCCTGAACACTGACAGACTTCCATGCTGCCTTACAAGTGCACAGGTACATACAGAACAACCCAATTCACATCCATTCGGGCTTAGCTGAATTTCGAAGTCACAAAGCCCTGCAGAGAGAAACACAACGAGCAGAATTAGCGTTTCCAGCTGAAGCGTTGTGGTCTTCTGTAAATGTGACTTATTGGAGGTGGCAGAAACTAAAGTGCTCACATGCCTTTGTCACCTTTTGCTTAGGCAGTCAGTGGAGGGTCATCCCCATCGAACTGAGAGCCAAGGTAAATCCACTTGCTCTCAGTTGTTGACCCTCTTCCCCAACACTGTTTTGCATCTCCACTCAATGCTCAGTAAAAAGCTTGACTGCTTTGCATAATGCAGTGTGGTACTCTGCTCTCTCGCACTCTTCGGCTCCATCAGTACGCCCTGTTTGTTCCGGCTACTGTAAACATGAATATGCATGTCGGAATCATGATTGGTGAAGTAGGTGACCATCTTGACACCGGCAGACATTTTGAATTTGGGAAACAGTGGTAAGTTCACATTATTACTGAAACAACAAACTGTTGGGCGCTTCAGTTATGGTCTTTACAGTCCAGAGAATACTTTCCTCAGCCATTGTCAACAGAAATTAGTTACAGCTTAATCGATGTCCTTTCAGTCCTGTGCATACATGGAACATTGGCTTACCTGGGTTGTAGTTGTGGAGGTATGTGTGGTACTTGTTGACAAGTGTCAAATGACTTGTTATCAATGCTGGTGCAAGATATGAAAGCTTAGACCATGTGTCTGTCGAGTCTAAATAAGCGATAACATGTTTTCTCTGAGCTATCCTTCCTACGGATAGATAAAGGGAGCTAGTTTCCCCAGCGCACCGTCAAGAACAGCCCCAGGCCTTTTCTTCTCAGCGGACGGAGCTCGTCCTCTCTGCCAGGTCAAAGAGACGGCGTTCAGCCCAGCGAACACGTGTCCACCCAGAGTTCACCGGCTTGGAAGGAGATTTAAGGGTATACGTATATCCAAGTGATGCCACACCCCGCTGTGGAGAACCCGTTAGACAAGCTGACCCACGTTCTCCTAAAGCCTTCGCAGAGCAGACAGGAATCAATATCCCTCTCGGGCTCCAGACGATGACCCAAATTAAATAGAAAATCAATATGGCCGCAGAGCAAAACGAAGACAAGGAAAAACTGGAAAAATTACGCAATTGATTTCGACGATGGAAGAGATTGTCACTTTGCAGAACAATGACTATCCTCCATGACATTCTTTATCATGTTTTGGAATGTCTAGTTAGGGAATCTACAATGGGGATCTGTAATGTAATATATGCATTCATATTTAAACTATGTTGGGGGATTTCACCTATTTTCTCACCTGGGAAGAAGATGTGTACCATGGGTGTTCAATTATACAGCAAGCATCCTTACAAGACTACTCAGTCTGAAATAGTGTTACTTGAGACAGACACGATTCAATGTGAGTCAGTCATGTCATAAAAAATCTGACATATTTTCCAGATACCAGCGAATATCTGAGAAATCCTTGACAGAATGAGGACCCAGCATGGATAATTAGCATGGGTTCTAGCTCAGCTTGTTATTGGAGGTAGAGCGTGCCTACTATGAGCCAGGCCTCTGATTAGCTGCCTCACAGTTAATTCCTCTTGAAATAATGCACAGACCTGGAGCAAACCTGACAACTGTTCAAACGGAAAATACATTGGATCGGTTGCCGAGGAGACTCCATCTCCTTACAGCCGTGACTCGTGTTGGTACTCGCTGGCATAACGTCAGAACAGATATACCCCCCACCCCGACACACAACCACACACCACACACCCCTACCCCACCCTCCTATCTTTTTTGTTATCCCTCCATCCCTCCAAAAGTAGCACAGTTCCCCTGGGGCTGTGAGGGAGATGGCATCAAATTGATAATCACCAGGATTCATTATCGTGGTTCCTGAGTTTACTCTTGAGTTAATTTTCTAATTACTTGATTATGTATTGAAAATGATTCATTAATGTTCTCCTTTTCGCTGGAAAATAGTTTACACCAGTCATTAATTACTTTGAGCTTCACTCGATAAGTAATGATTGTTTTCTTCTCGGGCTCGCCCACTGTAGATGTCTTGTCAAGTTTAGTTGTATGTTCTCCTTCGGGTGTTAAAATCTGACCTATTTGCCCTCATCTGCATACTTTGTGATGCTTATGAAGATTAAGAGGCACTTGCCATGATATGGGCCTATTACCTCATCTGAGCGACTCTCTTTCTACTTACAATTACTTGTTTATCTTTAAAATCCAGTATTCTTGAGGTCACAATAAATACAAACGTTATAAATGTATTTCAGCTAAAAGCTCAAAGCTAGAGACCAAAAGTAGCGTTAAAATAAGGTTGTGCAGAGGTCATATCAAGGTTACCTGTCACCAATCAACAGATAAACAACTGTGCTACTTTTGATGTTAATGCTACACGAAGGCAGTCCTTTTTAAACTTCCTCTGGGTTCCATCAGACATTTCAGCTGGGTCGGCAAAAGACAGTAATCTGTGAGTGAGTTATCAATAATCCATACCCGTCCATTCTCCAGTTGTGTCATGTTCGCCCCCATTTAACTTCCTTCTTTCATTTTCTTCCTATATTTTTCCTAGCGTCAGTAAAAAAGTGTAGCCCCCCCAAGCCATTAGAATTCTCTTGGATTGGTATTAAATAGCATTAGCTTGTCTTTAAGTGCAGTTCAAAGCATGGCAGGCCAGCTCTGGGGAAAACATAGATGGACTGTTTACCGTGCGGATGTGTCATTTCAAATTCCCCTCATTTCCTTTACTTATGTCATCAGTTCTCTCAGTTGGACATCTCCTCCTCTTCTTCCTTTTTGAAATATTCACCTCAAATGTCCTGCGCATGACATGTTGTGACAGCAAGGGACGCTCGCCCGTCTTGAACATGCAAAACCGTGACGTTTGAAATGGGGAAAAATAGCTTTCTTCAAGCACGCTTGTTTCAAAACATTCAAATTTGAATCGTCTGTTGTTCAAGTTCGTCAGTTGATTTGTATTTCCCCTTCAGTTTTCCTCGTAAAACGCGAGAGCTTAAAAAAGAAACATCCTTTCCTAGATTTCTAATTTAATTCAAACGGTCACAATTTGCGAAGCAAGAGAAATAATTTCATCCACCAGCACATTGTTTCTGGCGGCTGGATAGAGTACTCTGTGTGAGATCTTTCTGGGAGAGTCTTTTGTTGTGGTTCCACTCTAGGTTTATCTGTTGCTGCACCAGAGGACCGGGGGACCTGTGGTAGTCATTGTGTGTCTCCCTAACCGGGACTGTCTGGGTCCAACTCAATAGTCTGGCTCTGCTGGATGTCTGGGGAAGCATGGAATCCAAGGAAACAGCTGTATATTCTGAGTACCATGTGTGTGTGTGTGTGTGTGTGTGTGTGGGGGGGGGTGTGTGTGTGTGTGCATGTTTGTGAGTGTGTGTGTGTGTGCCTGCTTGTCCCTAGCAGAGGGAGGTCAAGAGCCTTCAGACTGAGTTTAGATGCACCTTGTTCCTAGGGTAACCATGTTCCAAAGATGTGCATATATTCACTTTCTCTCATTTACTATTACGTGTTCCCCATTTCACTCTTTTTCCCCTCCCTGGAAAGTCAGTCGAGATTACTGTAAAAGTCAGGCCGGTCCCGTTTGGGATTAAGGCTTAAGACACTGGCTGAATCTTATCAGAAATTAGTCTCGGTGAGACAGGAAGAGGTGATGTGACTGCTGAGGAGGGACTGTTTTACTCACATTACCTCTGCATCATTTGGCAAAGAGCTCTCAGGGAGTCGGCCGGGTGGAGTCATCATCTGGTATCTGCTCTGTGATCAGATCCCGTCTCCAGGCTCCTCACAGGCTCTCTAAGGCTGTCACTGCGCTCCTCTATGACGCACTCCTCCGCTACATAACCGTACGTAATCATGCAATGTTTTAATGATATCAAATGCATTCGTTTAGCAGACGCTTTTATCTAAATTGACGTAGAATCCACGGGGGGATTTGAACCTGCGACCTCTTGATCTGCAGTGAAGACCATCATTTGAAGATGTATTTGTATTTTTTATTTTGAGGTATCTAGCTTCGCTTCTGTCCACAATCCACTCGTCCACCTTAAAGGGATAACATGCATAATAGAGGTAGAACATGTCTCCTCATAAGAAAATAGGACATGAATGTCTCCAACGATTATGTCACTCCATTCACGTAACAACAAAAATCGCAGTGCGTCACATGCTACACAATGAACGGCTGCCTTGAAAACATATTTTTACACGTTCAATTGTGCCCCGGCAATGACGATCAGTCCCACTCACTCTTTCTACCTGAAGGATGACATACGTGACCTTCCTGCAACCGCCGACCTGATACACAAACCCTCATGCCAGAATCCAGCCTGCTGTCTGAGTGTCACACATGCAGCCTGGAACTCTCAGGGCTATGCAGGGGTTACCGACTGTGAGCTGTGGTCGTCCGTTCCAGGTGGCAAGGAGCGTTTTGACACGCTAGGCGTGTTCCAGGGCCCGTTGGCAGGCATTGATATGCATGGCCATGCTTCAGTGAGAGAAAGGCTGTTTTCTAGAGGCTCGTCTGCACACCTGAGTCTCTCGACTGGCCCCTTTATCAGAGGGAAGCAGCAGGGAGGAGGAGCGCGTCTCTGATACCAAACCACAGCAAGCACCTAATCCCGCTTCCCTCCTCACCCAGGAAATAAATAAGTCAGGGAGCGAAGAGGGAAGCGGAGTGAGAAATTCAGCTGTATGTAGATCGCTCTCCCCAACTCTCCAGTCGCAGGGAGACGAGGTACATCTCAAACTCTCATCTCAAAGTGGAGATTAGAGTTTGGAAATGGTACAAGACTTGGCACAAGTATGCAGGAGTGTGAGTGCGCGCGCGTGTTTGTGTATGTCAAGTTGTGTGAATGGTACATTTTGTTCGGAGCTACAGTGATCTCAATACAGTTAGGTTGCATCAAAACACATCTCTATTGATTCTTTCCAAATCAAGTTTGCAGTTTAGCACTGCTTGTACATGAAATACTGGAAGGGTTCAAGTGTATTAAAAGAAGCACATTCAATTCTAATGGGCTCAACACTACCTTTTCCAGTAAGGTTTATGGCTTCTGACTTTAAAAGTAAAATTACATTTCGCAACTCGGACACATTAGAGAAAATGGATGAGGGGTTGAGGGGGGGGGGGGGTGTTCGAGAAAGAGAGAGAAAAATAAAGGAGCCAGAGAGAGTATAAAAAGGGGATGGATACACAGTGCAAAGTGGTATGAATTTTCGCTGATTTGCGCTCCCGTGGGGGGGGTGTTCGTGATATATCTTGCCTAGGGCGCCAAATGTGCTAGGGCCGGTACTGTAGGGCCTCATGTAAGTACATTCGTAAACGTAGTTATTAGCGCCATGGCCAACCCGCAGATTGCGCACGCTGGGATACTTCAGTTCCAGCGACAGGCAGTCTGCGCTTTTACCTCAGTGCGGCATGTTTGTACATACCTCGCCATGCTTTTACGCGCAAATTGCTAAACAAATACGCCTCAAGTGGGCGCAAAAGCGTTCATGAGGCCCATAGTGTTCCCATTAACGCATCACAAAACTGTTCCAGACAAATGTGAGGCGTTAAATAATGTCAAGGCCTTGTCTTTACATTTACATTTTGTCATTTAGCAGACGCTCTTATCCAGAGCGACTTACAGTAAGTACAGGGACATTCCCCCGAGGCAAGTAGGGTGAAGTGCCTTTCCCAAGGACACAACGTCATTTGACACAGCCGGGAGGCAAACCAGCGACCTTCTGATTACTAGCCCGATTCTCTAACCACTCAGCCACCTGACTCCATAACCCTGACTCTTTAAAGCCAAGACTGAAAAGATGAAGATACAAGCTATAGGAAACACAGTCAGCAGGCAAACAGCACCGTGTGTGTGAGAAAAGGTACTGCATATCACACTGTATACCTGCTTACTGAACCAGGTTCAATCCCTAAGATTGCAAGATAGCAAAATAGTCTTCAGAGTTTTTAATGACGACATTCCAGGGGACCCCCCAAAGAGTGGAAGGTCATTTCAAACCCTGCTAATAGGGGTACCTTCCTAGTCTTCCTGAGTCACCATGTTAATAAAATGACCCTGTAGCTTCGTAGAGCTAGCTATGCTCCTTAAATCTACTCTCACAAACGCATTCATGCAGGATCATAGATCAATAATAGTTATTTCATTATATGAGCTTGGAGCCTTAGTTACATCATCGATGTATAAAACGTTATAGTGAAATGGGAGACAATGTATCTTTTCAAATGATTCCAATAAATTAAACGTCATCGCTAAACAATGGGTCTTCTATCGTGCCAAGGGGACCGTGAAATCTTTTTAGTGGCTTTAAATATGGGGAAGTGGGCTAAGGATCCGTACAGGCAGACGTAGAGAAAACCTGGATTCAAAGTCATTAAAATGGTTCATTGCTCTATTTTCTAATTTACCGAGATTAATGATAGGCAATGAAAAACATATACTCCAAGGACTTCTTTAATTTGCTGGAGTTTAAAATAACAAGTTCCAGAAAAAGAGGTGAATAAAGGTAGACTGGCAGGAAGATAAAGAATAAGAAGAAATGTATAAACCTACAAATCTGAAAACATGATGACTTAAATGGCACCAGATGAATGTGTTTCACTCACTAAAACAGCATGGCATTGTGATAAACAGGTGTACATACTGTATATAAAAAAAAGAGATGTTTGTTCATACACATTCGCTTCCTCATGTAAACAACATGCAGTTAGTTCAGATGAACCTCTTTTGATGCACATGACACACATTCACACACGGTGGCTAAACAGCCTGTAAGAGCGATACAGGGGCTGATGTTCTGAAGCACTCCTCCACAGCCTAACAGCCTTTTGCTCTCTGTCGAGTGAGTCGGATCTCCGACACTAAATATAACGTAGCGGTATGAAACTGTGGGACCCCTCAGCGAGACTGCGCTGTGCTGAGCTCGGTCCTCGCTACGCCCGGAGGCAAAGTGGCGTGTTAGAAAGGTTTTTAGTCTGCCAGCCTGTCAAGCAACTCTCGGCCTCTGATTCAGCAGTAAGTCACTGGCAGGTCTGTGTTGCTGGGGGAAGAGTACGGGAGCATTGTTGCTGCTGCTGAAATGGGATCCATCTATAGTCAGATGGCTGAGTGGTTAGGGAATCGGGCTAGTAATCAGAAAGTTGCTAGTTCGATTCCGGCTATGCCAACCAAATGATGTTGTGTCCTTGGGCAAGGCACTTCACCCTACTTGCCTCGGGGAGAATGTCCCTGTACTTACTGTAAGTTGCTCTGGATAAGAGTGTCTGCTAAATGACTAAAAGTAAAAGTATAGTATGCGGCTGAAGTACTAATATTGTACCGTAAATATCCCCAAAGCTTCAGTTATTATTATCGTGACAGTAAAGCTGATGTCACTTGGAAACGATAAAAAAAATTGCTGGTAAAACTGATTTTAAATACTGACTAAGATTTCAAGAAAACCTGGAATTTTAGGGTCTGTCTCCGTCCTACAGCCTTTTACAAGTTTAGCATTCTTTTATCTTGTCTAACTTTTGTTTCCTGGAATATTATGATACGTATGAGCCAAGGATGGAGCAGAAGTAGGTTTCTGACAGACTATCTGGATGACAAGATGAGTGTTAGGAATGGAGAGTCCAGTGGGGTCAAGGCAGGGGTCAAGGCAGGGGTCGAGGTTTTGAACTCGGTCCGACCGTTTCAAACCTCTCATGACCTTCCCTGATCTCTCAGTATCCAATCGATCTCTCTATCTCCCTCTCTCTCCCTGACTACGTTCCCAGTCCAAACCAAGGCCACCGGCTAATCAGGAGAGTTAAGACAAGGCTAATATTCGATTGATGTGACATCAGCTGTCCAAATGCTGGTTCTGAGGATAACCTATGGGCATATCTGAAGAATACAAAACGTTTTAGACGTAGCGTTGGAGTGGAGGGGTTCAAACCAGTGAAGAGAACAGTGTCCATGCTGACCGCACGTTTTAAAGCAGTGATTTAATTCGAACATGAGATCATGTCTCAGAACAGTGGGGCGCTCCTATGATGAAGGAATGTAGCTCAAGGCCTGTGCTCGAAATCGCCTCTTCAAACCACATGGAAGTCCTTAGAGTCTCAAAATCGTATCTGGACAGTCGCTGGACTTCGCTGGACACACTGAGAGGTTTTTATTTCATTCATTTCTATTGTAGCCAATTTCACATCCTTGTGAAAGTGAAGCTAAAGTCCTGCGTGTTCTCTATGACTTGGAAGTAGAGCTCCCTGTAAAGACACAGTGCGTGAAGGCTCCCCTCTCCCTCTCTGACTCGCCTTTGAACGTGTGACAGCTACATCACAGCCAGTCAGAGCTCTGAGGACATTATTTGGCAGCCCAGCAGTGGTTCTACAGTGAGCAACGGAAATCAGGGATCATATAGACATCAGAAGGTCTCTTTTCTCTCTCTCTCTCTCTCTCTCTCTCTCTCTCTCTCTCTCTCTCTCTCTCTCTCTCTCTCTCTCTCTCTCTCTCTCTCTCTCTCTCTCTCTCTCTCTCTCTCTCTCTCTCTCTCTCTCTCTCTCTCTCTCTCTCTCTCTCTCTCTCTCTCTCTCTCTCTCTCTCTCTCTCTCTCTCTCTCTCTCTCTCTCTCTCTCTCTCTCTCTCTCTCTCTCTCTCACTTTCTCTCTCTCTCTTTTCTCTATCTTTCTCCTTTTTTTCTCTTCCTTTCTCTTTTTTTGTTTCTCCCGCATGCTCTCCCTCCCTCTCTCTTTCACTCCCTTCCTTTCTTTCTCTCTGTCAGAGTTTTCTGTTCGTATCCTTTGAAGGCTCGGTATGACCTCAAAAAAGCAAGCCGCCCTTTCGTCGTTATTGTGTTGTTTTTGTGTGAACATTACTCAAGAGATGGAAGCTACGCTGAAGACATGGAGTGCTTTTCTCCCCCAGTTCCCAGATGACTATTACGCTGAGAAGACAGATCCTTCTCTGAGGTGATTCCTTAATTTGAAGGGTGTATTAGCTTCCCGTAAGTAACAGTTTAGACCTGGTGGGGTGTGGACTGGCTGTGAGATCTGGGATTTTGTGAAGAAAAGACATCGGTTTTGTTTTCAGAATATGCTTCAGACCTTGTTTTAAGGGGTGAGGGAAGGAAAGACAGGGGGAGGGGGAGAGGGGGACAAAAGAGACGAATGAGAGCGATCTGGGAGAGTAGAGAGAGAAAGATGAGAGAGAGAGAGTGGACAGAGAGTAGAGAGAGAGGAGAGAGAAGGGGGATGGAGAGGGTCGATAGTTATGGGAGGGAGAGAGAAAAGAGAGAGATAGAGAGAGAGAGAGAGAGAGAGAGGGGGGGGGAGGGAGGGAGGGAGAGGGAGAGGGAGAGGGAGAGGGAGAGGGAGAGGGAGAGGGAGAGGGAGAGGGAGAGGGAGGGAGGACCCAGCCAGGGAGACGGATAATGGGAGTGGCAGAGTAAGAGTGATAATGATGGCAGTCCAGAGCAGCTGGGAAGATGTAGTTCTCACACACGTTTGAGAGTGTGTGTGTCCTTCCCACTTTGCCCCCTATCTGCAACACACACACACAGACACACACACACACAGACACACACACACACACACAGACACACACACACAGACACACACACACACACACCATGCTCTGTCCATCCTCCCCCCCCCCTGTCTTGGTCTCCCCCCCTCTGGCACAGATTTCTAGTAGTTCCCGGCAGTCCATCCAATAAGCTCAATCCCCCGTCCTCCTCTCCTCTTCCTCACAACATCACAGTATTACATCCACCCTGCCCCTGTCTCTTCATTAGGTCATTCGTTTTTTGGGAGGGACAAAAGTCCAATTTTGTATGACTTTTCCAGAAATGTCAGAGATTGACATTCATCCATCCAGAACACACCTGATAGGTTTATCAGTCAGAAGTCTTCTCTCCTCTCTGTCATCCATCTGGGAGGGGAATCATCTTTACACACACGCACACACAGGAAACACACACACATGGACACACACACACAGGAAACACACACACATGGACACACACACACATGGACACACAGACAGAAACACACCCAAACACACACACGTACACACTTCCTCATGCAAGAGTCACACAGACACATCAATACACACACTCAGAGACAGACACAGCCACCCATTAAATGCACACACACACGCACAACCACACAAACACACAGCCACACACGCGCACAACCGCACAAACACCCAGCCGCAAACACACACACGCTCGCTCAAGGGTACGGCCGGAGCCTTCAGAGGTGGGCACTGATCTGGCGCTGGCCATTCATCACCGTGGCAATGGGGATGGGGAAGCACGCAGTGAATGCAGAGTGTTATTATGGGATGCGGTAGTGCTGCTGAAGCTCTGTCTGTGATAAACATTGGGCCCGCGGCCAACTGTGTCCCCCCCGTCATTAGCCCAGGACCTTAGAGTGCTCTCTGATGCAGCAGCACTTCCTGTTTCGACATCAGAGCTGCTTCTGAAACAGCCACGTAAGCTCTGATTGGGTCTTAACGTCCCTCTCAGATCACAGGGGTCATCTGATTGGTCGAAGATCAGGGTTATACAGTCTGTGATGGGGGTGGGGGGGTGGGTAGGAATCATCTCTGTCTGTATCATAGTTTCCATGTCTGTCTTTATCTTGCAATGAGCATTCTGTACATACAGAGATACTGTACGCTAATGCGCTAATGAGATTTAGAAAAACACTTTTACACGCACTTTCAGGCTATGGTACTGTATTTTCATCAGGGGGGGGAAATATAATTAGTGAATATAATGTGACATTTGGGAAGTTACTGAATGACGCACTGGTTTTCTCAAGCTTCTGAAAAATGAAAATAATAAAAAATTCTGTTTCTCTCAGTAGACCCCAGTAGGTAATACCCTTCCAGCACTGGCCTCTCTCAGTAGGACATCCATTAGCATGGTCTAATGGGCTCTTTTTGACCATGATTATTCACATCCTGCTATTACAAATACAGCATGTCACTGATTCACTTCTCTGTTAACTGTGGAGTAGTCCAAACATTACCAGTTCTCTTCTCTTTTTGCCAGGATTCAAACAAAAAAATATGTCCCATTTAAATTTTCTTATTCTTTCTTTCTTTTCTTTCTTTCTCTTTCATCTTTCACTTCTCCTCATGGCGTCCTCTCTGTAATAGAAAGAGAGCCTGGTGGTTACTGCCCATTGACTTCCTCACAATGAAAGGAAGATTTCTCTGTCTCCCTCTCAGGCGATCCATCCATCATTATTTCCCAGCCTTCAGGTGCCTTGTGTGTGGAGGGGGATTGGGGAGGGTGGAGGAGGTGAGGCGAGGGGAGGGGGTGGTGTTCGGGTGGCTAGATCCAGCCCATTGCAGCTTTGGTTGGAGATGTGTGATATTTCATTGGTCTGGTGATGGATGATCTTGAATTGGAGGTTTGGATATTAGGGGAACCGGCTTGAAAATCCAGTCAGATAGCTTGATTCAGGTGGATTGAGATGAGAATGGCTTCTCTAATGTATCCTGAAGATACATAAAGAATACAAAATGTCACATCATAAGACGAGACAAGACATCTACTTTCTGGTTGAAAATATGTTTTTAAACTGGGTTTTATTTAAACCTGCTCTCCACTCTACCAGGTCTGTCTGTCTGTCTCTTTTTTTTTTTTTTCACTTTTGGACAAATGAATTAATGGCAGGCGCATAAAAAATGTTTCTCCTCACTAAACAGGAAGCTAGTTACGACTCACCAACCTTATCTTTAATAAAAAGTAGCCTTGACGCTTCACACAATCCTTTCCCGTTTCTAGGCTTTCATATCCCCAGGATGTGAGTTGTTAGCATTAGGCTGTGTTGAAAAGATCAATATGAGATGTTTAAAAGTGAACGGTGTGCATTTTGGCTTCTGGTTTGGGGGAATAAGGTTCCACAGAGCAGAGAGCTCCCAGGCATCAAGAAATAGCATCTGCTGTGGTGGTTTAAAAATGTAATGTACTGGAGAGGAAAAAGCTGGGGCAGAAATGGCTGCAGAGAATTCAGTCGTAGTCTCTACTGTCATATTGACTAAAGGTGTAATTTCCAAGATGGGATATTTACCATAGCTAGTTTGGTGTGGGCTTTTTGTATTAGCGGCTTATGGCCATTTAGAGGTCCCGTGAACATTTGGTTTAGCCCAGAGCAAATACTAGGGGGGGACACATCCCCCCCAAATATTCAAATCTGGTCAAAAAGTCCCCCCCAATATATTGATATAAAAATATAAATAAAATATAAATGTGCTACGCTACGACAGGGAACCACGCATGCTGTCCAAAATTATCATAACAAATTTAATCATATTCATAACTAAACGTAAAATGTTTTCAGGGGGGGGCCCTCAGACTCCCCAGCAGATTTTGTCCCCCCCAATGTTGACTCCATGACTACGGCCTTGGTTTAGCCTACCTTTGAAACAGGCAATGCATTAATTTGGTCATGATCGAAAGACAAGGGTTGTGATTAGTGACCAATGCCAGGAAATGTGAAAGTGTGTCTTGCATGAGTGCACGAGTCAAAACCGCGCACTCAGTTTTGGCGGATCATAGACCCGTCGTTCTCTTCCTAGGCTTTCTGTCAGAAGCATAAAAGAGCCGTTTCTGTCTCGGTGGTAAATACACCTGTGTGTACAGTCCTCCTTATAACGAGCTTGGCGATGACACAGGCGCACAACTCCCCCCCCCCCCCCCGACTTCTGACAAACTCACTCTCCAAAAAAAGAGGGCAGTGTTGCAATCACACCAGTGTACAGTCCTTACAAAATCGCTCTTTTTCAACCGTCACACGTCTTTCCTTCGAGTGTCACTCTCGATGTCGTTGCTCTCGCTGCCACGTAGCTTCCCTCCCCACTTCTAGCAGCGACAGACAGGGAACATGACACATTTGCCCGTTTTTGATCTGACAGGGCCTGAAACGCCATGCTGACGGAGAATACAAATCCTGGTGAAGTTTCTCTCCATCCACCATCTCTGGCGCTCTTTCCCTCTCTGCGTCAGAGACAGGATTACATCCTATCATGGCGTGCCCCAAAGAAAGAAAAAAAAAAACTTCACACCCTTCCCGACATTTTTGTGAGGCTGACAGATCGTCAGATGTCAACTGTACTGTATGAGCTTGGCACATTCTAGAAATGTCTTCTCGATATTTACCAGGCTCATCTTTTGTATATCATTGAATGACATAAAGGGGGCCATTTTGGATGTGAGTGACTGGAATGAGGTGCTTTGGTACATTTCCATTTTTATCCCCTTAGTTTGATTTTACACCATGAGAAAAAAAAAACTGCCTCGTTATCCGACCTCTGCCTCTCCCACCAATGCCCCCCCCCCTCACCCCCCCACACGTCCACACCCCGACGCCTCCCTGTAATAGGCTTGTCTGAGACACAAAAGGCAGAATTTGACATTTGCCTGCTGATGTCTATGGCTGCTGGCAGGTTGATGGACAGCTGCGCTAAGGCAGCGTTGCCCTCCGTCCTGCTAATTAGCTCTAAGCGGGAACCCGGCGCGATGTAAGCAGGGGCTTCTGGGACGGACGGTGCAGGGAAGGGGTTTCAACCCGAAAGAAAAATAAATCTGCCCCCCTTCACCCTCCCTCATTCCCCTTCGCCCCCCCCCCACCCCCCCCCCCCCCCTCCCTCCCCTGCCCCCTCAAGCAGACAGAATCTTTTACACAAACCTTGCTTTCTGGAAAGGAAAATTAAGTGTGTAAGGAAAGCTTCCTGGGATAGAAGGTATGATCGCTGCCAATCAACAGGAGAGGATAGAACATAAACACGTCACAGCATACCTTGCTGGAGGGAGACGACAGGGTCTGGTGTTGCATATGTGTGTGGGACTGTGGGCGTGCGTGTGTGTGATGTGGCAAAGTATTACCATGAATAATTAAAAGACTGGTGTGAGCATTCTGTTGGCCCTTTGATTGAGTCAGAAAGCCCCAGGAAGATCCTGGTAGAAGGAAAGCAACAAACTGCTAAGTGGCACTCTCCTCATTGTCTCCTCGCTCCTCACATCAGCTTCAGTTCTGCTCATGTGAAATGAATGAATCAGCAACACGAGTTATCAGGGCATTTTTTATCCCTCTGTCTGCCTTTCAGTTTACCTTTTAAATTCAGAGTTATTTCAGGAGGGCACAGAAGAGGAAAAGTCTCTTTTACTGTTGCGTTGCTGTTTTTAAAACATTTTTATTGCCGGGTGGCTGTTTGAAACCTTTTAAGGTTGTCTCTTACCCTTTCTTCCAACCTGTGTGAGTGTCATTCAAAAACAAGTGTACACTTGTGTCATTTACAAGTGTACAAATAGGTCCAAACACCCTGTTCATGCTGTTCAATGGAGAAACAAAACAAGATGGTCAACATACAGCCCTTCAATACCAGCTACACATCTGGTCAACACCAGATGTTCCTTCACGGAGAAGTCTGGGAGGGGATGAGGGGTGAGGGGCCTGGAGGGGTGGGGGCAGAGGGTTCACTGAGTGTGGTAGGTATCAAAGGGGGAGGAGACTTGGGCTTGTCTTGGCCCTCCACCCTCTTCCCTGGGAGTCCGGATTGTGGGCATCATCTCATTCCTCATGTGCCAGGCTTGTGCCACGCCAGCACACTGTCCTGTCCTTTAAACACGGGGAGTGGAACCTGTGTGTGAAGTCACAAGCTGAACTCATGTATGAATAAATAACACCATTAAGGTGATACTGTATGTCATAGAGCTGGAAGATAAACAACTCCTGATTCTCCACCTTCTGTAATTCTATGTAAGCCATCGTGAACCTATCTTCATACAACCGTTTTTTCTCCTCAAGGTCTCTGTGCCTTTGTGTTGGAGAGTATGTGTGCCTCATTTGAAATGGGATCGCTATCTTTGTTGTAGGAGGCCTTGACTGAAGACACACGACAGTGTGCCCTAGCCGTGTGTTGTGCCTCAGCTTGGAGCTCTCTGCCTACACAACACTATTTCAACACGAATGCTATTCATCTTTCAATCCAGGAATTCTTGACACAAAACCTTTCATCGGTCCACTCTGATTCTTTTTGTACTATGTGAGGTGGATTGACCGTGAGATTTGTAGGCCAACGCATGATCTTTCATGATAGTTTAGATGGCACCGCGCAGCACTTTAGCGAGGCTTTTATCGAACCTTGTCACAATTTGTATTTTTTTGGAAATAAACACGCTCGCTCGTACTTTAAATTCATCCTCTCTCATCTGTCTTCTCCATTGACTTCGTCCTTCCACTGTGGCCACGACTTGACCTTTCGAAGCTGTGGAGGTCAAACACTCATCCATTAGCCAACAACCGTCTCAGAAAACCTTGGATAGGAAGAGAGAGAAAGAGAAGGAGGGTATTGTGGGGGTGGTGGTAGAAGGGACTGGTGTGAGAATCATTTCCCCATCCCCACAATTTTTTTAACTATTTAAAATAAAAAGTAAATTCCTCCAAGGAAATCAATTCAATTTGCTGAATGGTGATAGGTCGAAGATGTTAGCCTCGTAATGAAGGTGAAGGAGAGGCCTGTGAGCCGTGTGGGCGAGCAGAACGAGCCTGTGAGTCACTGTC